>NC_031778.1:18473341-18685375 GCF_001522545.3 Parus major | reverse complement strand
AATAGGGAACAGGGGAGGGAACAGGACAGGGACCAGGACAAGGAGCAGGATGCTCTGCAGGTGGTGCTGAGGCAGAAATGGCAGCACACAGCTCTCTGAGGTCTCTTGGGTGGCCTCACCACAACAAAAGGGCTTTTGCTTTCAGCAGCTGGAGGGACCACAGCCCCTGGCTGCACCCCTCCAGGAGGGAAGTTGCACTCCAGGTTGCTGTACAGGATCCCAACATTTTGGGACAGAAATCACAAGTCAGTATTTTCACCAGGCCTTGCATTGGTACAATAATAACAGAACTGCCAGTTAGCTGTGCCCACAGTGTAGAATTAGCATAACAGTGCCCCCAAACACCCACTTTTAGAGGTATTTACACATCCAGCTGCCTCAGACAGCTCTGGTCACCGGTGTTTGGCACCTGAGAGTGGGCCCAGCAGCACAGAGCCTGCAGCAGCACCAGGCTAGAAAGAGTAAATCTCACCAGACAAACTTGATTGCTTTTCTGATAGAAACAGAAAATTAACGGGTGAAGGGAATGCTGGAGCTGTAATATATTTGCATCTGAGCGGTGCATTTGATTCTGTGCATCATGAAATCTTTCTAGAAAAATTAATTTAAATCAGCTTGAAGATGAACACTGTCTTCTTAATTGAAAATGGGCTGGAAGGCCGTAAAGAGAGTCTGACAGGGAGTGGCAAAGCATGGAGCTGAAGATGAGATTGTAGAAGAACCACAAAGCTTACTCTTAATTTATATTTAATATCTTCACTGTTCATCTAGAAATGGTGAAGGAAACAACATTTTAATAAGATATGCAGATGAGATGAAACTAGGAGGAATTAAATCCTCCACAAAAGATGCAAACAGATCAGAGAGAGAAGCAGCTGGGTCAGGCCAGTATAAAATGCATTCAGGTTTAGTTGCAGAGCAGGAGGCTGTGACCAGTTTTCCCGTTTCCTGGAACAAACAGATCATTAGTTTTGATTGGTGAGAGGAAAGGAGGTTTGGGTTCATAATTTTGTGTGTCTGCTTCTGTGGATGTGAGGCTTGTGAGCCTGAAGGCTTATGAAAAATCACTTTTACCCCAGCATGTTTGGATATTTTCTAAGTTAGTGACATAAGGGAGGATTTGACTTCCACATGGGTGACATTTTCAGACTGCAGTCTTCAGGACTGATGTGCATACTCAATAATACTTGCTTTAAAAAAAAAAAAAATAATTTAGAATTTGCCTGCTAAACATACATCTGAAACAGAACAGTAGGTGAATTCCATCTAATCTTTTCAAAGTGGTGGGCACAAGTTAGAACCAAGCTAGAAATGAGCTATGGCAGCAAAAGGGCAGTGCAGGACAGGTTCAGATCACCTTTGTGCTCTTCTGCTCTTTCTACACCTGGAACATTGTGTTCCATTCTGGGAAGCTCATTAGCAAGGAGATATTGAAAAATTGTAGTGAGTTCAGAGAAGAGTAACAAAAATTATCAAGGGGATAGAGAGATTCATTTATAAAGGAAGATTAAAGGGACTAAATCAGTACTGGAAGAACTGAATCTGTAATACACTCAGAGAAAAATGGCTACAGAGAGACGTTACAATCTAGTGCTGAAAGGTACAAATGCCAAAGACAGGGAAGAATTAAGTGGTGGAATGTAAAAGGAAGAATGAGAAATGAAAATGAGAACGGGAAACAGATTAAATATCCAGAAAGAATTCCTGACAGGGGAGCTCTCATGTCTTGCAACACTAGAAGTTAAAGTGAAGAAAAAGCCAGATGTGCAATGGAGGGTGATCACCCAGCCCCCAGAGAGCCAGGAGATCACTGTGCTGTCCCCTGCTCTCACTGGGATGGGCACAAATCCCCCTCTGGGGGTGACATGAGAACAATGAATGTATGAATATGTATGAGACTATTGTTCACTGTGAGCTGACTTGACAGTATCATTTCCTTCATATAATTTCAATTTCCTCCATTAAGAGTTTGTTCAGAATGGAGAATTTGGATTCTGGTTTCTGGGCAATTTTTTCCCTTGATTATCTGAGAGATTTAAAGCTTGGTGGTACCGTGGGACCAGACACACACAGAGGTTTTCTTCTCTGTGTAAAATTTCCAGCTTAATCTCCTGCATGTACAGCCACTTGTCATCACTCTACAGAAGGTGCACCTTTATGCTCTGTGTCAACAGCATCAAACTCAGGGCAGATATCCTCATGCCTTGTGCAAGCCAACACAGATCTCTCTTTAGGAGTTCAGCCACCAAAGGATTGTGTGCAGGATGCAACACAGCAGCACCTTGGGTTCCTCATCTATTTTGTTTTCCTTCATATGTGGTATTGCTTTCACCTCTCAAATATTGATAAAGTCACGCCAAAGCCTCGCACTAATGAGTGCAGCACAGTTTGCATTGCTGTACATGTGAGCCCACTGTAACTGCTTTTGTAAAGCTGCACGTGAGTTATCTGTTTCCAGAATGAGACAAGGTCTGCATGTTTTAGCTGAGATCAGCTCTTATGTGTTTTGTATCACCTATGCTCTCTTCAGGAGTAATTTTCTGTGCATTAGAAAATGTAGTTTGGCCCTCCCCCTCTCCTAATGATAGTTAATTAAACCAATTCATGTGAAGTAAACCACCTTCCATGAATGATTGAACAAAGGGAAAGATTGGATGGCTGCAAATCAACCTTGGATACAAGCTGATAGATCAGCAGAAAAAAGTGGAAATTAATTAAATTTAGAATCTTTGGGAGAACTGTTTGCCCCCACCCGGAAAGCAGAAGCCTAGGAGAAGGAGATATGCTTTTAGAGCAGAGAGCTGAATCCTTGTGTCTCTTGCACCAGGTGAAACTCCTGAGGTGAGCAGAGCTTGCAGGGAGCTTATCTGGAGAGGAACACAGAGCTGCTGTATGAGCAGTGGCAGCCGGTGGGGCGAGCAGTGCCCACCTCGTTCCCAGCAGCTGTCGGGTGTGAATTCCTAATCTTTGCAAAAAGCCGGAGATGGAGTCAAATGACTTTGAATTACTGTCATTTGTATTCTGCCTCCGGATACTTTCATTCCTCTTGCTTTGAGTAATATTTTTTCAACCTTGTCTTCCCATTAAAATTTCCTCTTCATTATAGAGCATTTCAATATAATTTCCTCCTGAACCGAGCTCAGGGTACAGCCCAACTAATAAGAATTGCATGATCTGCATTATTATGCACACATAATCCATTATAATTGAATCTTATTCCACTTTAATTGCACATGTTTACAAACACTGCAACAGATTATGTATTTTAGTTGATTGTGCCATTAATGATTGAAAAGTCAATGCTATTTTGTGTTAAACCCATTTTTGGCTTGCATAACAAGTGAAACAACATAAAACTTCTGGAGAGTCACAAGATACATTTCTAACTTTCTCTGTTTTATTTTTAAGTGTTGAGAAGAGCTCTTCCAAACTGAAGCCATGCATCTTTAAAATTGCAACACTTTGTATCATCCAAACCACATTCAGTCTTCCAGAGTTTGGCAGGATTTTAGTTAAACACTTGTTCTTGGTTGAATTTGGAAGCTAAAGGTACTTTAGTGACACAGCCTTTGTTGTTTGCCATGATTTACAACAGCCTCACCACCCACAACCTTTCTTGTATTTCCAGAAAAGAGCTTTGCACCCAGAGCTCACCAATTTTTGAGCAGGCTGAAATTTCTGAGCATATCAGGCCCCCGCTGCCTGACTGGGACTTTTGCTTTTGGGCAGTGAGATAAGGTCAGCAGATGCAGAATTATTTAGGAAATGGACCTCCTGAGACTTCAGATACTGAAGAGAATTGGGAAATTTGGCAGCACACTGTGCTGTTTTGGTGCAAGGTCAGTTAGATAAGGTCAGTCAGGATGTTAAATCTAGCCACTGCCTAGTTTGTCATCACATTTTGTAACAGGAACAAGGAAGCCTGATAGACCAGAATCCCCAGAAGAAAAAATACAAAAACCAAGTCAATATTTTTACCAAGATTTATAGAAAATATTCTTCTTTTTCTGTGCCTCTACATTTACCCTATGTAGCTTTGACAGAGATAGAAGTGTTTGCCTGGGCTCTGTTCAGCTTTTCTTCACATATGTTTATTCTGCTGCTTTTTAAGCCTCTGTGCAGGGTATTTCCTGACCCTAAAATCTGTCCTTCAGACATGAGTGACACCTTGCCGAAGATACTGACAAGACCACCAATTTTAAGCATCTTGCAAAGAGTCCTCAAAACTAGCAGTAAATTTTTGTCACCCCAGCATCACAAATCCAGTGGCCTTCCCTTGAGCCTCCCCTGCTCCAGAAAGTCAGTAATTGGGAACTGACTTCATGGCCCCAAACATCCATACCAACTTGTTTAAATTACATTATAATTTAATAAAATATTATTATGCTAGTGAAGGAGAAAGGGTTTGTCCTGAGTGGAAGACAGTTTTTTTGGCAGAAATCAAAATGCAGGTGATGTGCTCAGCATCCCCAGGATGTGATTGTTTATGTCTTTGACAATAAATAATACATCACAGGCACTGACAAATGGAGCTTCACAAAAGTCTTGTGAAGTAAATCAGCAGCTGTTATCCAAGACAGAGAGGGAGATGGGGCATAAAAAGGTTAAGCAACTTGACCAAGAGGATGGAGCAACCTGTGGCCAAGTGCAGCTCCTGGGGGTGCCCTGGTCTGCACCACAGTCTGGAACCACAAGTCCTTTCCCTCCCAATTCCCTTTTAGCTACCAGCTGCGAAGAAATGTCCACTAAAAATGCATTTGGATACTAAACTGTCAGGAGAATGTGAAACCAGGAGATAAGTTAATGATTTTTATACTCTGTGATGGATTTACAGAGAATCTCAGATGCTTTAATTTGGACAGGCTAGGTTCTGCCATGCCTTATTGTTTCATCTGTTGTATTTTTGATAAATATAAAGCTCTCCAGTGGGACTGGGGATCTGAAGGGTTTTGGGTTGGAATTAAGGAATATGGTATGATTCTGTGTTTATACCAGGGAGGCTTTTGTTTTGTGCTTTTAGGGATTTGGGCAGGAACCGTGCCCTTGTCATTAATTGTTGTGCATTATGACTCAGAATAAACTTACTGCATTGTTTAAACTGATTTCTAGGCATCACAGAATGTTTAGACATTTTGCCTGTGTTGAAGTGTGAGGTTCTGTTCACCTGTACACAGCTGTGTAAGATTCTAGATCAGGGGGATATGCTGTTAATGCAGAGGTGATCTTGTAGACGTTTTTGTTTACTAATATTTTTAGCAGTTTGCTGTGATTTGAAAATACTTTGGGCTGAATCTGGTTAATTCACATAGCCTGGATGCAGTAAAGGCAGGATTTCATTGCTCTAACTGCCTTACCCTTCCTTCCTTCCTTCCTTCCCTCCTTCCATGGATGACATCCTGCTGCTTGTAGCCGTGTCCAGATCTGTACTTTACAGCTCAGTGCAGTGGCCACAACCATAGTGGGCATTTCTGTTGAGGTCTGCACTCAAGACAAGAATTTTTTTGTGCTTTTAGGGCAGAGGATGTCAGCATTCCCCTCTGTAGACAGGACCCAGTGCTGAGGAGATGCTTTGCTCTCCTGTGATGAGAAGTGTGGCAGAAGTGAAAAGCATCACTATTATTGCAGTCCTTTCAAAGGAGTCCCTGTGGGAGCTGACATTTGAAGGATTCCCTGCGTGTGGGGAGGTCTGGTGTCAGCCAGGGAAGCCAGGATTCATGAGCAGTGGCTCACAGGTACTTGTGAGGAGCTAAAGCTTTTGTTTGTGGGGAACAGCCCTGCAGAGCTCTGGAAGGAGCAGCTCTGTAGCTACAGGAGAAGAGCTGGTCCAAGGTCAGAGCCTTTAGAAAGGGCAAAGAGGAAACAAACCATGCATGCATTGCCTGTGTGCATTTGCATGCATGTGCATATGCAAATAGGTCTGTGGGTGCAATTAACTCCTCCTTCCTGGGTGCATTTGGAAAACAAAGTGTCAAGTTGCAGAATACACCCTCCCCCTTGCGTAAGAATATCTACATTAACCTCAAAAGAGGAAAGAGGAGGGATTTAAAGCACTGCAAAAGGCTGTGTTGAGGCTGAATCCCTTGCAAAATCCTTGTTCTAAATCAAACCCTCTTCAGTTAAAAAAGCTCATACACTCCTCCATCGTACAAACTATTAGTTTTCAATCTCACTACTGAAAAAAATAGTCAAAAGTATTATCACTGTTTTTAACCTGGCAATGGTACTTGCTGCTGCCCTGAGGTGTGTCTGCCAAGCTTCAGGGCCAAAGCAATTTTTATGCCTGAAGCTTTGTACATACAAACCTCTGTGGGGGGAAAAAAATAAACGAGTTATCTGACAAGTTGGCACAGTCTTAACTAGTGTTGAGCAGCTGGAGAATCTGGAAAGCACATCAGACTTGGAGACTGTGGGGAAAAGAGGAAATGCTGCAGTTACCAGAGTCTTGCCATAAAAGGAACAAATTAAAGGGAGAGGTGAGCAGGCAGAGCACTTCAAAGATGGAACAGTCTGCAGACAAGAAAGCGTGTTGATAAGACCATTAAAAGCCAGCTAGCAGAGTGATTAATGGAACAGAATTGACTTTTGGTTCTTGGGACAAACAGTCAACTGTATCCCAACGGGATCACCAGAGATCTGAGCACAGAAGTCAAGCCATCACTGAAAATCTGCATTTATTCTCACTGGCCTCCCACACAGCTCTCCTTCAGCAAACGCTGATAAGCTGAACCTCCCAGATCTACTGGGATTTTAGTGGGCAAGGTTGGTGGAAGAGGAAAAATAGCAGAGAAGTGGGGGAATAGGATTGGTGGCATGCAGAGCTTGAAGAAAATATCTAGGAGTTCATTGATTGGAAACCTGGATGTGAGGACAGCTCAGGTGCCAGCCCCAGGAATTCCCTGAAGTCCTGGCAATGCCTGCAATGCAAACCCCATGGCCAGGGTGGGAGGTCACATCTCAGCACAAATGTTTTCTGTCCCTGCTAGGCAGAGTGCTGAGAGCTGTGGAGCAGCTTTAAGCTCATACCCAGGAGCAAATGGAGGGGCTTTCAAGCACCAGAAATACCCAACAATTAACTCAGCAGTGACTGAAATAAAAGAAGCGTCATGCATGGAAGAAAACTTGGCACGTTTCCAGGTCTTAGCAAATACAAAACCCCATCAGTCTAAAGAAGCATTAGGAGTTTATGATGTGGAAATAACTGGCTGGTGTGTGACGCATTTCCAGCTTATGGTGAGCCATCTATTAGAAGAAAATGTTTTAGACATTCTGGGGCTGGACTCAGCCTCTACAGGCCAAATGCCATGGACATGAGGCGAGTGTTTCAGAAACAGAATATCCTGCCATGTGCAGAGAGGGAAGAGGTCAGGGAACATTAGGCATAATTACTTCTCAGCTGTTTAGTGCTCAGATGAGGTGATGGGGAAAAGTCTTCTGCAGTAGCTGAGTTCAGGCAGCTTCTGGCTGCAGTGGTGGTACCTTTGCTGGCTTCCTCTCGCTCTGAGGAATCCTCTGGATGCACAGAAACCTTTTACAGTTTGACCATTTGACTTGAAGAAAGTGCTCAGAGTAAAAGGGAATCTGCCAAAATGGCAGGAGTGAGTGAACTCTTCTCAGTGCATCTATTTTAGCAGCAAGGAAAAAAAAAAAAGGGTGGTTTAGTCATGTGCAGCAATCAAGGTCAGCATGACCTTGGGTTTGAGTAGCAGCACTCCATCCTCTCCAGTGGAACCAGGGGATGCAGAGCATTCCATGGACACCACCTGGTTTTACAAATATCTTCAGCATCAGGAAAAATATTTGCTTTATGAAGGAGCAAACTGAAACACAAGGAATGCCCAAGGATCCAGCAGCACATCCAGCAGTGCCAGATTATGGTTGCCAGTCTGTCTCTGTAGCTGCATTCTCCTTGGGAGTAAGCTGGGGGAAAGTATCAGTATTTAGTCACTGACAGAAGAGGGGAATGGATCCTTCATCAACAGAGTAACTCCAAATGGTATTCACAAGCACTACAGCAATTTCCTTAACGGGCACTTTCTGAAGAGTGTTTCTCTACAGAAGTTCATCATTGGAAGAAAAGCTCAGGTGTTTTCAGGAGGGCAAGTCTCTTCCTTCCATAACCCTGGGGGTGCAGGAGCTGCCTCAAGGTCTGCATTCTTTATGATGGTAGCAGACCCAGAAGTGCACCTCTGACTCTAAGAAATGCTGGCTTTCATACAGAGAATAAAAAAAAAATGGGAACCAAAACTCAACGCAGTCAAGCTGAAAAATGGGCCTGTATCTATTTTTTTTTCCTTCTTTTAAACACTAATTTTCTGTCCTCTGGGTCTTTTTAATTCTTCTCTCTTCTATTTTTGTCAAAGACAAGATTTGTGCTTTTTATTTGACACAGTCTTTTCAGTTCTGAGGAAAAAAAAAAGGAGAAGCTGTGGACATACCAGCACCAGCTACAAAGAACTACAGGGAAGATTTCTCTGCTGGAGAAACTCTATTAGGTATCACACAGCACCAAAGGAAGGGAGCTTTGGTCCAAGCCCTTTACCTTTTGGCAGGCTTATTTTCTCATTTTTAACCCTGTGGCATTAAGAACCTTTTCAGAAATAAATGTTCACTCTTCTCTCCTGAACTACCAGGACTTCTCAAATGCATATAGGATCTGAACACTCACATACACATTTGTTTCCATTTCAGACAATACCACCTGCACACGGTGCACTTACTCTTCATGGACTTTATAAAAGAAAATGTTCAGACATTTGTAGGAACAGAGTCCCTTTTGCTTCCTGACTTGAATATCATAGTAAATTTATGGGCTTTGCAAGTACCTTCATGCTCAGAAGGCAGGATCTGTCACAGGAGAGTTTTAATACAGAGTCACAGAATGTCTTGAGTTGGAGGAGACCCTCGAGGATCATTAAGTCCTGGCCCTGCACAGAACACCCCACAGAACCCTGTGTCTGGGAGCCTTGTCCAAATGCTCCAGGTGGAATGCATCCAGTGGCTGTGACCACTTCACAGTTCAGTGCCTGACCACCCTCTGGGTGAAGAAGGTTTTCCTGATATTCAACCTAAACCTCCCCTGACACAGCTCCAGCCATTCCCCTGGCTGCTCCCAACAGAGAAGGAATCAGTGCCTACCCCTCCTCTTCCCTCAGAAGGAGGAAACTGAGGAGATGTTTGCTCAGACAAGAACAATTCCTTGACTGGGAACATTGCTGCTTCATCCACTCTGAAAATATGTCAAGAGATACTTTCATGGGCGACATGACGTTTATTCATGCTGTTTCCCAGCTAGCCTGCTTTGCATGAGCTAAAGAGACACCTACTTTGTGCCAGTAGAACATTTCCCCATGAGAATGGTGTCATTCTGCTGAGAAGCATCACTGTGGCACGGAGCTGTGGCATTTTCCAACAGATATGAGCAAACCCAGCCAAAGTAGCAGGGCAGCCTCAGGACGTGTTGTGCAGCAGCACAGCCCTGCCCTGGCAGCCCTGTGCCCTGGTGTGATTAACAGCAGGCCAGACCTGGGCTAACACAGCCCTGCAGGCTCTGTGCAATTAGGCTGGGGGTAAAAGGAGCTGCTGACACTCTGCAGGAGCTGTGCCTGCGAGTCCTGTGAGCACTGGGCTGTGAGCAGCACTGCAGCAGAGCAGCAGCCCTTTCTGCAGCAATCCTCGCTGCCTGGGGATGCCACAGCCCTCCCAGGGATGTGGTTGGGTTCAGTGCTGGTCCCTCAGCAAAGCAGCAAGAGCTGGGGGTCACCCACTGAGGGACTGAGGAAGGAAAAAGGGAGGACTGCCAATGCTGAGCTGATGCCTGCCTGCTCCTCCTTCTGCTGCTGCTGCTGCTGCTGTTTCCTGGGAGTTGAGGATCAGACCAGTTCTATTTTCAGGATTTAGATAAAAGTTTCAGTCACAGGTCATACCTCCCTCAGTTACAAGGGATTCTGACCATTTTTCCTGCGGGGTGGGAACAAGAGAGCAGCTGCTCTGCTGTGCCTGCCAAGCTCTGTCCTGCCTGGCTGGAGTGCCCAGCTCAGGGAAAGCTGCTTCCTTCATCCAGAGGCCAGAAAGATGCTGACACCCACAAAGGTGCACACCAGGGATATTCATACATGGTGTCCCAGAGCTGGCCTTCAGTACATATTGTCTGTGTTCCTGACTGGTGCAAAGTCCTTTTCTGTGTCTTCCTCAGACACTGCCTTGCAAAGCACAGGATTTCACAGAATCACTGCAAAACTGGAGATCTCCTGACAGGAGCAGAAAAGCAGAGAGCTGGGAGAAGGTTCTGCATCACAGAGCCCAATTGCCTGCAGTCACAGGCCATCATTTCATAAGATCCCCTTCATCCAGCAGTGAGGCTGTTATCATAAAACTGATTTTACCCAGTTTACATAGTTTAATTTCTTTGCCTCCAATTCTTTGTCAAGAGAACTGATTTAATGCCTCATTCTTCTGATGGCTGGAAATCTTCCCAAAATTTCCAGCATTCTACCTATTTGTTCTTTTGTCAGTGCTGTTCTTGAGTTGAAATAGCTCTTCTCACCCTCCATCCTTAACCCAGCTGCATTTGTAGACAGCAATGACATCTCTCAAAGCCATAGAAAGGCTGCATTTACTGCACTTCTCTGCAGCTGTTTCCTGTTTCAATAGACCTTTTCTGAGTTTCTGTGCCAGGACTGACTGCCTGGTGCTCCAGGTAAGATCTCCTCCAGCCCTGGAGCAGGGGTGTTCACACTGGATGTCTGATGCATCATCACAGATTCACAAAGTCTCTTGGGGCATGCCAGAACACCTGACTTCACCTTTTCCTCTGTTCTTTCAAAAGGATGAGCCCCATTTCACAGAAACAGTTCATGTCAGGACTCTCTCAGGGCCCAGCCTTGCCCTTCATATGATCACATCCCTCTTCACACTTCCATCTCTACTGCTGCAGCCTTCAAGTCTCCCATTTTTTGAATATTTTCTGAACCTCCACTATTGTCTTATCCACCCCGATTTCATCTCAGCCACAAATTTTGAAGCATATCCTTTTGTGGCAGGAAAATTAGAATTATAAATGCAATCAATCTCTTCCACCAACCCTAAAGGGACACCAGGGTCACCACTACTCCCCAAACTTTCCCAAAACAGACTCTCTGTAGTTCTCCAGATATTTCCTGCACAATTCCACTATTCCCTGCTTTCTGCAATTTGACTAATCTTGTCACCATGTCAAATACACTGTAGAAGTCCAGAGAGATTAGATCTACTGCACTGCTTTTGTTAAGAAAATCAATTATCCTATCAAATAAAATCATCAAATGCATCTGACACAACATTGCTTTGGTAAAGCTTTGCTGCATTCTTTCCTTTAAAAAGAAATCCTTCTACTTCCTGAAGCTTTGCATAAGTTTGAGGTCAGACAAACCAGCTTTTAGTCACATAGATCATATTTTTCCTTTAAAAAATACACTGAGTACTACACAAAGGGGTGACAGGAACAGTGACAAAGGGGTGACAGGAACAGTGCCCCATCTGGAGACAGATTCCATACAAACTGGCTGTGGCAAAGCCACAGCAGAATAGCACCTAACCTCTATTATCGGCCTTTCTACCCTTTTAAAAAAAATCTTTGGGCTTTTTTACATTCTTTAATTCAAAAGAGGTTTGAAATCGTGCTTTTTCAGTGTCAAAGTACAAACTCATAGGTTTAGGAGTCAAGCAGACCAAGTTTCAGAAAAATAATGTAAGACCTGGATTTTCACAAGACTTGTGGAAACAAAATGATGAAGCTTTTCTTAAGGGAGCAAGGAAATCTCCTCCCTGAAAGGAGCCAGAGAATTTGGAAGTGCATAGAAGAAGGTGACTAGAAATGAAAATAAAATTGGTTACTTGTGTTTTGTGTAGGTTTCATCCAAAGGCTTCTGGATGGTGAAGGTTAAGGGCTATAAGATGTTCACAGCCTTCTAGCTGGAGATCTAAATTTTAAGCATTTCTATATCCTTTGGTCACTTATGAAAAAGGACCTGGGTTTTGGGACCTGGTGGCTCCTAGGTGCTAAATTTATGTTACCAAGTTATCCATATTAATATAAGTTCTCTCCCTGTTTCCCCTCCTCCCTTCATCCATCCCACTGAGGAACTCCTTGTTCTTGCCTCAGCTAAGGCAGCTTTTACACTTTTCTCCCTGAAACCTAATTTTCGTGATGCTGCTCCCCCTCAGGATGACCAGATGTGATTGCAGTGCCAGCTTTTCAAAGCTCTGGTGTGTGAGGAAGCCCTAAAGAGATCATTAACCCACGGACCTGCAGTTTCTGAGAGGGAGGAAGATGGGAAGAGGAGCATAGCAAGAGGGGCTGAGGGGTTTCAGTGCCAGAAATGCCGTGGGGTTTGCAGGTCATATCACATTTTTATGATTCTTTTTCACGCCCTCATGCCTGAGAAAGAGTCTGTCATTCATTGCTCACTCTCTACTACTCCTTTGCTCAGCACAGCCCCTGGCCAGGGCTCTGCATTCCCTCCTCCTCAGTTTTAGGATCCACTGGGACTGTTCCAGTAGCTAGAGACAGATCTCCAAGCAGACTGTACAGGTCTGCACTAAGGTATTTTTACTCACTGTTTATACTACACACACACAAAATAAAGATGGTGAGCTAATGAAAATTAAGAAAAATTAGGGCATTTCACTTGAGCTGTTCTAGGACCATCTTAAACAGCCTTGCATGGGTAATTCACCTCGTACTGCTTTTAGGTAAAAGTAAAATGGTCAGTGACTGGAATTGGAAGAGAAAGTAATGAAATTCAAACATGGCTATTATCAAAGACAGGCTCTAATAGCATACCAGAGTCCAGTTGAAAGTCCAGACAAATTTGAACTTAGTGGCAAAAAATCCTCACCTAATTTTCTGTTTCACAAAACAGTTTTATGAACCTAATAAGGAAATTTTATCAAATCTGATTGTGCAAGGAGAAACTCTTGTCATAATTAATCCAACTTAGAAATCAGATGGCAGGAAAAGGGGAAATTTCCTTCTCACTTATATTCTTGTCAAACCACTGAAATCACAGGAGCTTCAGGAAATTTTAAGACTTCCTTTGTAAAACTATATTGCTTGACAGTAACAGGGCTCATACTTAACATTTAGATAGCTCTCCCATCATACTCAAATATTATTGACTGTTATTATTTAATAGAAAAAAGATCTCTGGAGAAAAATCCAATGTCAAGATTAAAGTTTTTCAAAGCAAAATGCATTTGTATATCTGAAGATAGAAATTAGAGCAGACAGTATTACTTATACCGTAGAGGATATAGAATATATATCATACCAAGTACATAAATGTAGAGTCTTGATCCTCTATGTCATTAGAAATAGCTATACTAAAAATTAATGGTATGAAATTTCTTCATAGAGATATTCCAAGGAATATTCTAGCAACTAAAATATTGAGAGTTACTGAAATAAAGCACACAAATAACACCAGGCACACAATGTCTTTTTGTTCAGTGGCTGCACTGCTCTTGACACAATAGAGCAGTCCCTGGAAAAGAACCCTGAAAGGACTGATCTGGCCAAAGTAATTAACGCACACGATTGTTTTCTCTGCAAAAGAGAGGACAGAAAAAGCACATCTGCTTTTGGACCCAGATGTGTATTCCTCATCGTGGTGTGTGGGGGAGACATCACTTGCAATCAGCCCAGTAACACTGGGCTCCTGTTTGGCTCCACATCAATGTTCCTTCATGCTGTCCTGCATTCAGCCAAATTCTGCCTGACCCTGGCACAGGTGGGAGCATCTCCATCCACTGCCAGGGAGTGGTTCTGTATTTACACAGGGGAGCTGAGAGATTAATCATGTCACCATTGCCTTATCCCTTTGATAGGTATCATTTGAATTCCTTCTGTCTTGAAATCCTATCTTGACAAACACTGAAGTATCTCTGACCTCAAATATGAAAGCAGCCCCTGTTTTGGTTCTGCCCTGAGTTTTCTAACAGGGACAAGAAGGCAGCAGAGACAATGGTACCACAAATGCTGCTGGCTGCCCACACACCCACCCCACTGCCTCCCAAACAGGCCAGTGGCTCCTGTTTGGAACTGCCTCTCACAGATACTGCAAATCCTGCAGGTTCTGTGAAGGCAGGAGCTCATCACTGCTGCAGGGCCTTGAGCCTCTCATACCTCACATTCTAGGGAAGTTCTAGTGCTTTCTTTCCTGGGAAAGGCTGTGCCAGGCTCAGGAGGGAACCCTGGGGAAACAAATCCCCATCACAGGGTGCTTCACACTTCTGGGTCTTCCCTGCCATCCCCAACACCCTGCCAGTGCTCCTTTGCTACAGCTACACCACACAGTGCCCCCCACACCCCTGCAAGGACAGGGGAAACCAGGTCTCCACACCAGGGAACATCTCTCACACTTGGCAGGTGTCTCACTGCCACAGAGACCTCCCTGCTCACATGGGCTTCCTGACCCTTCATCTCCCACTGCACCTCATCAGGACAGGGGCTACACAGAGCCAGAGAGACTTGGAGATTCTTTGCTTGTTTGGTGGATTCACCCAAGTTACATTTGGGGAGACATCTGAGGATCTGTTATTCACCTCTACTCTGCAAATAGCAGCCAGGCAGGCTGAACAAGGAGTTGCCTTTGTTTTCTTGAGGGATTACATTCGAGCTGGCTGCTGGGGGCTGAGTCCTGCTCAAGCCCACCAGCCTGGCAGGGGTTAAAGATCCAGCTGGGATCTGGGACTACCAGGAGAGCAAGCAGGAGCCAGTGAGCATGAAGGCAAGAAAGGGGGAGAGTTGTTTTAGTCGTCTGTGCAAAAATAATAGCAACTCTGAGGGGAAAAAATCCAGGTAAATAGACATGGTGTGTGAGATAAACGAGACCCTGGGGATGTTTGTTCCTGCACTACCAGATCCATCATGCTTCCCCCAAAGGGGATTGCATTTCCAGGGACTGGGGTTTTAAACTCATTTACTGCACCAAGAGGCATTTGAAATCTGAGCAGGGAAATCAAGAGAAGAAAAGCATCCTTCCTGCAGTGGCTGTGGGTGGGAGGAGAGGGGATTAGAGGAGTGAGGCAAGGGTTAGACACAGGGTGTGACTGTGTCTGTGAGTGCCTTTATCCTTAAACACCGGCAGCTGAGGCCCAAATGCATCACCAGAGCCTGATCCTGCAACATGCTGGTCACAATGCAGCTGGGACATTAGTTGCAGAAGTACAGACTTCCTGGGACTGTTTTTCCAGGTCTGTTTTATTCCTGCCATTAAAACATCGCTGGTTTCTGTGGTGTGAAGCTCCAGCTGGGAGCTGCTGCAACAGGGGTTTGTGTATTGTCGGAGAAATTCTCATGCAGTGAGGATATGGCCCCTCATCCCAGTAGGGATGAACTCCACAGCTTGTAATGCCTCTTCTGTGCCTCTCTCAGAGGCCAAATTTCGAGTCAAGGTTACTTCTAAGACTCCAAAAATAGAGCAAGTACAGACATGAAAACTTAAATAATCTTCTTAAAACTTTTCAGAGCAGAGAAAAGGTCAGATTAAATCTTCTTATAACTTTTCAGAGCAGTGAAAAGGTCAGATTACAGGTGTATCTGTGGACAACTTGTTCCTTTGTTGTTCTCTTAAAAACTCACAAAAGTGGAGAAATAATGGAACATTACTTCAGTACCCATAATGAATATAAAATAATTTCAAACAGATGTAAACAAATACCATTAGGTAATTAAAACCAGAGATAACTGACTGGCTAAATTCCTCTGGAGTCCACTTCAGCTTTTGATGATACATTTATATTTTTGCATATGCAGAATTGAAAAATTCTTCAGAGAGGGTAGAAAAAAGAGATCTGTTTTATCAATGAAAAAATGTGTGTTTATGCCAGAGGAGTACCCCTGTAGCTTGTCTTAAAAGTAAAGATTTATCATTCTGCCTATTTCCTCTAGGAAAGCCTCTGCTTGGTTTCCAAATACCATTTTTCCCCAACTAATTTATTCATAAACACATCCTGTGTCCTCAGCTGCTGTGGGGATGGGGAGGAGGTGGCAGATTTGTACAAGCACTCTAAGCTTTTCTTTATGGGGAAGAAATAACTTTGTACAAAACCTATATAAATGTGGAGATGTATTTTCAGGACCAGATGTTGTCCTCAGTGGTATAAATCCTGAACTCTGCTTCAGTAAGTATAATCAAATCCCTCTGGTCACTCCGCAGGAAAACTGAGAAGAGATTTTGAGCTTTGGTGAATATTTGGTGTTCACAACCATAAATCCTGTGCTGGTGGATTTATGTGCCACTCTAAGCACCTGCTGCAGAATATAGATCAGGAAAATTAAAAAAGTGGCATCTTGTGTGAGGTTTCTGCTGTCCCTACCAGCAAGTGTTTTCTCCAAACAGGCTGGGCTTTGCATCCAGCCCAGGCAATGTCTCTCCTGCTCCCTGGCTGCTGTGAAGCTGCCACCAAACCCCTCCTTCACCCTACAAACAGCTCTGCACTCCCACAGCATCTCCTGTGAGAGTCTGTGGTGGTCTCAGACAGAAGAGCCAAAGGGCATCAGACACTGTGCCTTCATGAGTGGATGTGTGTGATCACACAGCACCAAACACCCTGTACAGTGTGGAGGCTTCTCAGGCAATTTTAGGCTCTTGCTCTTCTGAATTTAAAGTTCATCATCAAGACAGCAGCAATATAAGCTTAGCAAGACTGAATTTCAATCATCCTGTTTCAATTCTCAGGCAAAACTCACAAAGGAATTTATAAAGGCAGAGGATAATTCTTAGTTTATGAGTGGGGAAACTGAGGCAGGTGGCTACAAAACAGCCTCTCCACAGTCCTGCTCCTGGCCTGGCCATTTACCTGTCTGCTTCTGTTATTGCTTCACTGAAAACTCCCTCACTGGGGTATGGGAGAACCCCCTTCCCTCCCCCTTTGCTCACTCTCTCCACAACAGGATCTTTCCACCTTGATCTTTCACTCCTGGGGTGCAGAGCTCAGTATACAGCACCAAATCATCAAAGAAACCCAAAGAGGCATCTCACTGATGCAAAGGACCTTTCAAAAGAGAGAGAACAGAAATAGAAGCATGAGCTTCATCAGACAAGTGACTATTCCACCAAAGCAAGGCAGCAGCAGCTGAGTAAAGAATAAAAGGAAGAAGAGATTAAAGGAGATACTGGAATCCTGAAGAAAGCAGAGTTCTGCACAGTAAATGATTTGCAGGGGGTTGGCAAAGAAAAGGAATTATCTAGCAATATTTTGCTAAAGTTGCTGGAGAATATTAACATAGGAATAGGGAAGTGTGGACAGAAAAAGCAATCAGGAGTTGGAGAAACAGCCAGGCACTGTGTGTAAAACCAGCGAGCATCTAAGTGGCCAATTTGGTGTTTCTGTGAAAGGTGAATAGCACAATGCTTTATCTGTCACGAAGCAGGGAAATCACAGCAGTGTCGATTGGAGCAGTGCTTCAGGAAATTATTGAACAAGCAAGAAACAACCTCTGATCATGGCATTCCAGGAGAGGAGTAAATCCACAGAATTGCACACAGGGCTTAGACCAACGTGGCCTGCAAATGTCTGAGCAGTAATCCACTGCTTAACAAATGGGAAAGCAGCAGGCAGCAATTGCTGCTCAGCAGAACTGCTCAGAGCAGGGAACCATCTCTGCCCAAGAGTCTCACACAATATCAGGCTGAGAAAGCACTGCTACTGAGAACCAGGCTGAGGAGAGTAAAACTGCTGAAGTGTGAAATCCTGTTGGAATTACTCAACAATCACACTGGAGACTGGCCCCAGCAGTTGGGTGTGCATCCTCAGATACATATTTTACCAGCCTTTAAGCAGGAAACATTCCCTGGGCCCAGAAAGCAGCATTGTACAAGCAGCCTGTTTTGCTGGATTCTGGTTTGTTGCTCTTCAAACTTGCAGTCAATCTTCAGTGATTAGCTGAAGAGGATTGGGCATGCTGGAAATCATTTAATTTCATCATCTCTAGCAAAAGAATTCAATAGTTTACACTACCCATTGCTGTGAAAGATGATCAGTGAGTCTGGATTTCCCCTTCAGGCAATCACAAAGGATGCCTGACCTGTGTCTCTGTGAAAAGCATAATAAAATCAGTGGTGTGGCCCCTGTTTGCACCAGAAGAAGCAGTCTAAAGAGGAGAAAAGGCTTATTCTGGTGTCTTTGCTGGTAACTGTCTTAAATATGTTCCAACTCTGCTGCTCCTCAATACCTCAGGACCAGACACTGTTGCAGTATGTGAAAGCTTTGATGTTTCTGAAAATTAGCTCTGCTTTAGGATATATTTGCTCTAAGTAGCATCCTAACTAGCAAGTATTAAATAATTCACACATCTAGAAGTGGAGGAAAACTGTAAGCTCTCAAAGATGGAGAGGAAAGTTAGGGAAGGAAGGGTTAACCAACCTTTATATTTGCCAGCAACTATATGTGTTCTGTTTCCCATCTGCCCCTGTGAAGTATGAAATGCAGCAGATGTTTGATCCTGATCTATCAGCCTCCATAAAAATGAAGGTTGAATTAGTGAAGAAGAAGGCAGAGTAATGTTTGCCAGAGAAGAGCAAGAAGATTTCCGACACCTGGGCAACTTAAGGGTGGCAGATGGCAAAAGCTGAAGGCAAAAGAGGGAGTGATGTGCACCAGCAGCTGGTGCACAAATGGGGAATAGAGAGGCCTCCACTGAAACTGCACAGGAAGAATTTAATACCAGCAGTTCTGTAAGACTGATAGTGTGAATATACAAAGAGGAGCCTGTGTTTTAATTCAAACAGCTATCGTCGAAAGTACCCGATGGATTGTCAGGCAAGGAGATTTTCACAGCAAGAAGCCATCTATTTGCATCAAACACTGTCAGTCTGCAAAACAGCAGCTTCTGGGTCATTTAACAACACTCCAGATGTAGTTATTTTCTCTTAGGCAAGTGGCTCAAAAAAAGCTGTGCAAGAAAAAGGCAGAGCTGGCATGTAAAGGGGAACAATCAAGCAGCATGTGGAAGCGATTAGCCAGTCACTGTGATGTAACTCAGCTAAATGAACACTTGGGTGTCCTGTGGTTCTCAGCACAAGACTGCAAGGCTGGGGTCAAACACAGGGTTGCATTCACACAGGTGCTGCCTGTTCTGCCACAGGAAAAGGAAGGGAAACCAGGCAGAGCCGTAAATCTGGGGACTGACATCGATAGGGTTTCTTGATATTTTTTTCATTTAGATGACAGAGGTGAGATTAATTCTTGATACCAAGATAATTGTTAGGAATTTCTCTTTTCCCACACTAGACTCATCCTTTTTAGAGAATAGCTGCCCTCTGCAAAACCCAGGTCTGAGTTCAGGCTCCACAACATCCAAGAGTATCTAGATGTGCATGAGAGAATTTGGCCCTTTCTGGAGGATCCTTTTTCCTGCTAGACTGATTTTCACTGACACTGTGATTAAATACTCTGAACAAAACCTGTTACCTGTCGTGCACATCACACCTGCAGCCCTGCCAGGCTAATACTGCCCTGACCACTGACACTCTACAGAGACACCCAGCATGGGAGAGTCATCAACAGATCCTTCCTGCAATTCCTTTAATACACAATTCACACCAAGTATCTATGGATTAGTGAGACTGCCTGCTGATGTTTCAAAAAGACTCAGCAAGTGGGTAGAAGGAATGCTGGCTGATAGGGATGCAGCTTCAAAATATACTCATACTGTTGCTAGAGAATTTGTGACCACAGGAGGAGAAAAGGTTATTGTATGTGAAACCTGAAGCTTTAATTATATCATGTCCTTTCTTTTGCAAGTAGAAATGTGTATTTGTAACTGATAGTTACACTTTCTAGTTACGTATCTATCAAATTCCTGTTATAATGAGGATGACTCATAGTGAAATTATGCATTAGTTGCTCTGTTCATTATGTTATTTGGCTTACTGTCAGCATGCAAACTGCAAATCCTGAATTCCTCCTGTCCTTCATCCTCCTTGGCCATTTCCTAAGTACTGGTCAAAAACTGACAAAGGCATTTTAAACTGTTGCAATTCCTTTGCAAGCAAAAGGTTTTCTCAAATAGGGTCCACTGCTCTACAGCTAAGCAGAAATTTTGTCTCCTACAGAACAGGATTTTCCTGATGGAAAGCAGGGTGAAAGCATATGTGAGCCCTCTGCTTCCCTGGACAATCCTACCTTGCAACATTCATACAGTCCAGGAAGACAGAAAATTGGCATACCTGATCAGATCTCCGCTCCACTGCTGCCTGTATCTTCTTTCCAGGAAGGAGCAGATTGATGTGCCAGAGAAATGCAACAGCAGTAGAGCCATAGTAAGGATAGGGAATACACCAGTCCCATCACTGATGGCAGCCACTGTTGCTGCTCAGTGATCAGAAAAAGCCTGAGGAAAGGGGGAGTATTATGGAATCTCTCCCTAAGACTGAACCATGTTAACTAATCAGCCCCAGAAGATCTTTCTGATCATTTCCTGCCTACACTGCACACCTTGAGCAGTTTATTCCGTCCTTAAATTACCATCTGAGGTAAGAAGCTCTCCTCTCCATTCAGTCACACAACCCTCACAGGCAGCTGTCACCTGCTGACCCCCAAGTCTGAGTGACTTTAACTTACTGTGAAGAACTGATGCCTTTGGGGTCACCCTGGCAGAGAGGTCCATGTAAGAGAGGGAGCTGGAGGAGCTTTTTATGAGTCTTCTTATATTCAGCATACACAGCAGGGGAACTGTGGACATGGGTGGAAAAAACCACCTGCTTTAACCTGGCATTGAACATTCTTGTGTTCACTTCAGCACTGAAACCTCTCAGAAGATCATCAGTAAAGTCAGAACTCCTAGACCAGGGTATCCCCAGCCAGGATCTTATGTCTCTTGAACTGCTGTGTCATCCCACTTACAAATCAATGGCACAGTGAGACCCTTCTGAAACAGAAATATATTTCTTGGGATAATGAGAACTTTTCTTTTTTTTTTTTTTTTTTTGTCTTGAAGTGAATGAAGGGCACATGAAATATACAAAATAGGTGACACAAAAAAAAAATATTTAATGTATTCAGAAAGAAGGCATTGTTCAGTCAGCCCTGCTATCAGTCAGCATGTGGTTGCCCACCTTGAGGTTCCTGCCTACAAAATTCAGAGTCCTCTTTGTTGCCACTAGTTCTGGGAGAAACTGGTAATAATACCCCACAGTAAACTGAGAAACAAAACTGGAGCCTTGAGCCCTCCCCTCCAACCCACTGACTGTGCAGGAGCAGTAGGAAAAGAGGGAAAGGGAGGATGTCCAAGACCAACAGCAAGTGTGGGCATGGGGAAGAACAGAGAGCAAAGCTCTGTTAGGAGCAGCATTTATTCAGAAGCAAACATCATGCTTGTGGTCCCTGCAGATGTCCCCATCCATGGCTGCCTTGCACCAGCAACAAGCTTGCTGTCACTCATCGTTCCTGTGAAGGCCAGTGCAGAAGGAGGAGAGACCAGGGGCCCATGCTATGCACAAACACTGATTTGCTGTTTGGTAAAGCAAATCTGCCATTAGTGCTACCCTAACCCTTTCCTCCCAGGGGTGTGAGGCAGCCATAGCCAGGATTTCACTGTGATCTGCTTTCCACCTTAATCTCTCCCAACACCATTCATTTCTGAGATGTCTCCTGAATGGTATTTTCATTTAGAGCAAAGGGCTGCGAACCAGGTGGTGTTAGAAAACCAGGCAGGTGTGGAACAAGCAGCAAAAGAACTAACTCCCCTCTTGCTCTGTCCCAGCCTGCCTTGGCTCCAGGGTGCCTCTCCAGTTCTTCAGCCCATGTGTGCCATTGCTGCTGACAGAGACACGTCTGCTCTGGTGGCTCGTACTTTTGTCCACTAGGGACCAGACTGAGATCGACACCAGTGCTCACAGATGTTAACAAACCTTCCTGCATCTTGACCTGGGCTGGTCATTAACTGACCACCAAGAAGAAAGAGGCTCTATGATCTCTGCAGAGAACAAATTTCTCTGAGCAGGGACTTGGTGACTAGCACAGCCTTAGTGAAAACAGCAGTGTCCTGTAGCATCTCTCACCCCCTCTCCTCCCCACATCACAGGCACCTCGAATGCTGTGCATTGGTCTCTTTTCTTCTGCCCACCATCATCCCAGGTGCTGCTTAGAAATTGAGATCGGGAGTCTCCTCCAGCTGCAAAGGGAACTTTGCCTTTTGAGAAGCGCGGCGTACATCTGTGACTGTGCGCATACAAAGCACAGCGCGGTCCCTACATCCCCCTCGTTCTCTTTATGCCACAGCTGCCTCACAGAGTTTTAAGAACTTTCAGCTTCCAATCGCTACTTCCACCAAGTCCTGCGCCAGCCTCAGCTTGCGGCGGGGGCGGATGCTGCCGGTTCCTCTCGCTGCTCGCATCAGCCAGCAGAGCCGCGGCACCTTCCATTCCCGGGAGGGATTTTCTCTTTAGTTTCAAAACAATGTGTGAAAGCCTGCTCTGCAGAAACAGTAGCCTCAGTAAGTTTAAGGATGACTGAAGCTATTTCCTCTCCCAGGGAGGTTTAAGAACTACGGAGGGATGAATGGAGTTAGATCTATCGCGGCATTCCTAGCAGCCATCCTATTACAGCCCTGAATAAAAGCAGGAATGGCATGTCTAGCCTAGGTTAATAAACCCTACGGAGTGCATGCCTTAAAAGCACTACGAAACAGCCTTAAGTCAGCTGGAGAAAACTAATTTCAAGCATGGCTGTCTAGTGTGCCTGTCATTCCTATTATCCTTCCAAACTATTTCAGACATTTTGAGCAGCGAGTACTAAGCGATGAGTTAGCAGGGGTTGTGACATTAATGGTCCAAAAAGGTTTAAGCACCGCGAGGGAACGATGACAGCACTTAACCGGTGGCAGTTCGGAGGATTCCGCTGGATCTCTGTTTGTTAATAATTAGGCTTCGCCTCGGAGGAAGATGTGACAGCTGTCGGAGGTAGGATTTGCATGGGAAACAAAGGGAGCTGTTGCTGTTTGGTGCCCGCTGTTCGTGCTTGGCTCCGCGGCTTTCGGAGCGCAGCCAGGTGCGGCGGCAGCGCTGGGGAGGGGTCGCTGGGATGGATGGATGGATGGATATGGGGAGAGCCGGGGTGGAAATATCGTGGATAGTCCTGTGTCTTATGGCAGAAATGCCTCGAGGACAAACCGGCTCAAACCTCGCTGCCTGCTGAGTGTGCATTCCACGTTGTTCTTCCCGCGGAGTGAAATACATAGAGGTCATGCAAGAAAACACTTTACTCCTTTTCTCCCGAGCCAGGCGGGCTGTTTCTGAGACGGGAGAAGGGAAAGGGGGAAGCTGCCCTAAAATAAAAGGGGAAGAGGAAAGCTATGGAGCCTGTAAGATGAGGGAGACATGCTATTAATGTGTAAAACGCTCCTGGAGTGCCACCGATGTCATTCGAAAGGGGGAAAACATTCGCGGGGGAAGGTGGTGGGAGGAATTTTCCGGGTGTGGGACTCCTTAGGCTGTGCAAAAGGCGTGATGTGTCCATTTTGCATAATCAAAGCTCTCTCTGCACTGTTGGCATTGTTTTGCTGGACGAGAAACGTAGTTTCAGACAGAAAAAGGCACGATTTCCTCCCATGTCACTGCCAGCCCCCTGACACCCTCCTCCCCCTGAGAAACCGGTGTGGGGAAGGATGTACACAACGTTTAGCTGGATGCTGAAAGGGCTGTGAGCAAGGGCTGAGGGGCAAAATGAACACTAATGATAACAGAAAGGCTTCCCCTTCACAAAGCTTGTTTCTCCCCAGCCAGAAGTCCAAGAGGTGACAGGCAAAGTTAGAAGCCTCATGTACTTTTTTTATGATGTGTCTATTTAGCGTCACTAGACAAGAAAATGTCCTAACATCAGAGTCAGGTCTGCGTGGCCACACAGGGCAGTGGGGTCTGCACAGGGTCCTGGGCAGGGCTGGGCTGTGAGTTCGGGTTTTTGAGTGCTCATTCCTCTCCAGGATGAGCAGCAGGAACATAGTGAATGAAAATCATATTTCCATGCATATGCAGAGCCCTTATCATTTGGTGTGTTTGATCTGAGTGTGATGTTCCCTGGGCTGATGAATTGCTTCAGCTTGTTTATTAAAGTTTCATTTCCAAACAACACAGAGACTTCAGAGTGAGTGGTATTTAGTAACAATAAAATGTTCTGCTTGTGGAAATGCTTCTCTCAGGACCCATTAAAAATGCACTTAAAGAAGCTGGGAGTCATATCTTGCAGCAAGAGGTATGGAGCCACTTGCTGTGCTAAATTTTAAAATTAAGGTTATGATACCATATTAAATCTACTTTAATGTGAATGTCACTAAGGATACTTTACAATACAAGCTCACAACTTCAAGAATTCTGTTAGACTGATTGTTTTCATTAAATCTTCATCAGAAAAAGAATTCCTGTATAGCAGGGACTTACTGACTAATTTGAACTTACTCATCCTAGCTGTTCTCTTTAAGGATAACTTCAGTGTGTTACACTGCATTGTAAATAGGTTGTGATATAATCCATTAAAAAACAAAACATCAATGACAATTTAACAACAAAAGTGCTAAATGCATTCAGTCTAAGTGAATACTGGTTGTGCCAAAAAGAAGCAATATTGGACCAGGAATGGTAAGAATTGTTTTTAAGAAACATAAATATTCCCCATTTGATCCAAGCAAGAACTTTTCAGTTAACTGCATTACTTTGCATTGCAAATTTGGGGTGAAATCATTTTAACTCATGTTATGTACTCTACTGAGTACATAAAGAAAACAGTGAAAACTTTCTTCCAAAGAAATTGTTGTAGCAGTTTGCAATATGGATCAAAGAGTTATTATGCAGAGATATGAAATCTGTGCCAGAAATGAGCAATGCATTCGGAAGTCAAGTATAAGGTTTTTCTTCTCCATCTCACTCTTGTCCAGAAGCTCAGACAATTTTACTTTTTTTACTTCAGTGCCTCTCAAGAGAAGGGTCTGAAGGGGTAAAACCATGAGGAGGAGGGAGACTGCGTTCAACCTGTGCCCAGACTTTGGGAGACTTGGGCAAATCCCTCAGCATCTCTGGGAAATGGGCAGTGCAAAGAGGCCAATGTGGTAATGATGCAATGGAAATACAGACCATGCTCAGGGAATGGGGCTGAACACAGGGCTCCAGACAGGGCAAAATGCAAAGCCAAATTGTGCAGCAGAAGGAGGTTAATGTTTCAGGAATATACAACTGTAAAATATGACACAACTCAAATCCCATGATTCAAAACTAAATCTGCTCTCAAAACTATCCCAGATAAATTTGCCACTTAGAAAAACTTCTTCCAGGACCAAATACCCATTCATCTGAGAGCGTGTCAGAAGTGACTCCAAATCTCCCATCATTCCATCAATGTGCAGCAGGTAGCAAATTAAACAACATCAGATTGATTCACTGTGCTGAGGAACAATTTCCCTCTTTTCTTCAGAACTCAATGAGTATTTTTTGCCATGAATCTCACTTGCCATTTCTGTTATGAATTGTTTGTGGAGGTCATGCAATTTTCTAATTTATTTATTTGATGTTATTTAGGGCTTTCTTCAGCAAACAGCTCTTGGCTTACAGATCTTTTGGGAATGGCAAATGTTTGCAAATTCTTACTGTGTTGCTTGGTTCAATCCTGTGGTGCTCCTTGATTAGCTGATTTGTGCAGCTAACCGGCAGAAAACAAATTGCAAATTTCACCACCCAGTGTACTGTTCCATACTGGGTTTCCATCACACTCTGAGCAGTCAGGTTTAAAATTCACGTCTTGCCAGCAGTCATAGGAGCAACACACAAGCACTGAAGTGCTCCCACCAGACAGATGTGAGAGCCAGGTTAAACAGCTTTCAATTTCATATGAATATTCATGAAAAGTGCTCGAATTCCTGCAGCTCTGTTAAAATGAGCAGCCAGCATCATCCATCGTGCACTGCACGGGCCGTTCTCTCACAGCACTCACCATGTCCCCGTGTGTAAGTCCACAGTACCAGTGGAAACCATTTGTGCAGCCAGTTTAGGAGGAAAAAGCACCATGATGGAAATGTCTAATTTTTCCACATTATAACCTCGCCTGTTGTGCCTGTCTTGCACATTCTGTGACACAAAGAGAGCCAACAGGGAGGACAGCAAGACAGCATCAACACTGAGGCAGTGAGTGCAGGAGAAAACACTGAAAGAGGGGAAAATAAGGGTGACAGGCAGAAGGAGGGAGCAGTGGTACATAGAGCAGGTACAGAGGAGGCAGGAATGGGAACAGCAGGAACACCTAATACACAATTTTTGACAGTGAATCTAGTGAATTTGGGTCATTAACCTCGAGGTCTCTGGTCTTACCAGACTCGGCCCATGGCAAGCCCTGGAGATGTGGCTCCCAAACCCTCCCTGTGCTCACCAAAAGTGGCACCAAGCAATGGGGTGGCACAGTTTACTTATTGTCATGCAGGGGTATGGCTATCATGCCATGGAGGTATGGAAGAGCTGTGAAAATTCAGATGAGAAGAAAACTAGCACCTGATATATGGTTTAAATGCAGTCAAAACCAGTAGGGTGAAGAATTTCTGTCAAATGTATTTCCTCACAGACACAAAAAAATTCAGCTGTCAAAACACCAAGCTCTTTTACTCAAAAACAAATCAAGGGGAGAAGGTTATAAAACATGAATATATTTGCCTTTTGAGATATTTTTGCACTGTACTTATGTCATATAGGAGGAAACCTCATGTCTCCCACTGAGTGAGCTCTATTGTCCACGTACTTTATATAGAAAGTCTGGTGTAAGCTAAATCAACAGGGATGCTAAGACTTCATAGAGGCAACCAGCAGTTACACCCCCATCAGATGGCCCCTTTTTACCTTTTCAATGATTTTAAAGTCCAATGATCCTAGATACCCTTTTTTAATTCTAAAAATAGAAGTGGGCGTAAATTGCAAGCGCTGTGAGTCACACAGTGAGAGTCACTACGGGCAGCACACGTGTATTCATATTCTGTCAGGGCACACGTAGCACCAGACTGATACTGCCTGGGGAGAGTAAGAGAATGAGAAGAATTAGAGGAGCAGAAATGAGAGCAAATACAGAAAAATCTTTGCTAGGACAAAAATTGACTCAACGTAGTCTGGAATGAAATCCCAACTTGAAATTCCCCCTAGATACTATTAAAACTCCTATTAAGTCTTCAGATACCTTTTCTTTCTTAATACAAAGCTGTCCTGCTACCCATAAATAACTTCCATCTCTGCTTGTCCCAAATGGGATGCCCCAGCCATTCACAGATACCCAGCAATTTTGCCTGAATTCGGTGTTCCTCCCACTCTGTGCCACTGCATTGTCCTGAATCAACCACTGCCAGAGGGGTTTTGAAGACCAGAGGAGCCAAAAGAGCGTTTGTCCCACTTCCCCACTTCCCTCCCAGAGAATCAGAGCTGAGTGGTTTCTGCTAAGCCCAAAGTGATTCATGTCTCCAAGGTTGCCATCCTGGTGGGACCCCTCCATATGACACTTTTTTGTGTCTGTTTAGGTGTGATACCAAAGGAACAAGATAATTGCCTGCCTTAAAGAAGTGCTGCAGGAAACATCCAATATACACTTGGCTATGTTTTACTCGTGGGCAAGCTATTTTCCACCTCAGCAGAGTGGTACTCCTCACTGACAGCCATTAGTTATTTGCAAATTTAGTTAGGCCTTAAAAATGTCAGGCTCCTGAGTGCATAAATAATGTTTCAGAGTAGTAACCTGAAATAAGTCAAACTAGGAATGGTGAGAAGATCTGGAGTACAGTCCCTTTGGGACCTACTACCTCTTCTAATTAATATCTGGTACTTAAAGCATCACAGCCCATGGTTAAATCAAAGTCAGAGGGAATAAAGGAATATTAAATCCTCCTGGAGACCTGTGTCCAGGTGCTCCTCAGTGCACCTACCAAACACACTGACTCCCTGACCTCAGTCAGGACTGTATGGGATTATTTTGGGGGATGGCTCATCAGCCAGGCTGCTCCAGGGCTGGCATTGTCCCTTGTTCTGTCATCCCCTTCCCATTCCCACCTAGCCACTCGCTCCTGCACCTTCCAGGCTCTCCTGGCCCTCCAAGCTCATGGAACCTCCTGAAAATCGTGCTTTGGTTTTGACTCATGGAGAGTTTTGACTGGGAGTCAATGAGCTCCAGAGCTGGTGCAGGAGAAGCAGGAGAAGAGCAGAGCCAGGTGCAAGCACAGGGAGCAAGGAGCAGCCACAGCCCTGGCACAGCTCAGCACCCCTAGACTGCTCTGCCTTCATGACCAGCTGAGGCTGCTGCAGAAACAGGGTTCAGACAGCCACAGGCTGACCACAGCAAGGTGTTGCAGAGCCCAGGAGCGGCTGGCTGAAGGGCAAAGAAGGACAACAGTGTGTCTGCCCTCATCGGTCTTTGATCGTCAGGGCCCATCTGGTTATTGATGAGCCGTTCTTAAGCTTCTGTGAAGAATTCTAGAGCTGCTCTTGTGGTGATAGAATTGATTCAGGTGTGAAAACCAGTCCCTGTGGAGCTGGTGTATGGAGGGCTGTTGTGGCTTGGCAAAGTTTATTGCTCTGGAAAATAAGAGTTTTGGAAAGAAAGTGTGAGTGGAAAGCATCACATTTACTAGGACATCTTTTTATTCCTTCAACAAAGAATATATAGTTCAAGGCTTAGGGAGTAATAACCCATGGAGGGAACAAAGGAAGTTCATTTGTAACCATAGCCTTTTATTAACTGGAGAATATGCAAATAAAAGGTCCCCTGACTTTTGAAAACCACTCTCAGTGATGCCTCAGGGTATGTAAAAAATTTCTGAAAAATTCCCCCTTTTTGTTTGTCTCCATATAGCAAGTTGATCTGGGTAAGAGCAGCAGTCTGCTCTTTAAAGGCTTTGCTGCTCTCCTAAGTATTAATTGCATGAAACACATATTCCCCCATCTTGCAAAAAGCATCACAGGACAAACTCTCTGGATATGAAATATCCCAAGAAGTCCAAAGCAAAATCTCTTTTGGTCAAGTTTAATTAAGATGATCCAGTACTTTGTGTGCAGCTGATTTGGAAGAATTTTGTCACAGGTAAACAAGCTTTGGGGAAAAAATGCTTTTATCTCTCCTTGCTTTCTGTTTTAGTCATATTTCAAGTGGATTAGTATAATCTTTCCTCGGCCAAACTCCACAGCTAGTCTATTCCATCATTGTTCTAATTTTATGAAAGGAAATGACTGAAAGCAATTAATTAAAAAACCTCTTCAGAGATGCATATATGGATGCACTTTTTCACTAAAAACTCAAAAAAAAAACCCTCTGCATTTTAAAACAATTTATCTGGTGCATTAAGCATGAACAGGATGTCTTTGTTAGGTGCACCTACCTTTTGATATTTCCCCACATAAATATGCTCATTGTGTAGAGATATCTGCAGTAACAGCTCAGAGAGGAGCCCCTGTAAGAGCAGGTTTGAGTTTCAGGTGGGTTTTAATTTTCTTTTTTCCTGTGTGATAAAGTTGATTGATTTCAAGTGAGGAGTCTTTCCCTACTGGGACCTGAGCTGTCAAAAGGCATCACTGAACCTGCAGAACTCTGTCATAACACCAGAAGCCCCAACTCTGCTCCAGAAGCATCAGAGTTCAGGGAAAATTCCCAGTAATTGACAAGTGAGGTTTTCTTAGCAAAGATATTCTGCCAGCCTGAGCCATTATTTTGTGCACACACAGGCACCCACCTGGGGGACAGTGCTAACACAAAGAGTAAACTCTATTGATATGAGTGAATTCAACATCACTAAGATGACACAGGTGGCTTCACACTAAAACCTTGGACTAGGCTATTCATAAACCCTTCAGATCCATCAAAAAGGCAAATTCCCACATTGTAAAGCGTATTTGATTTCTTTGGAATCAAATACAACCTCTGAATTTCCTTGAATTCAGGGGGAGGGCTAAGTCAGAACTCTTGACCCCAAAGCTGTGCCTGCCCTTAGTAAAACATCTGAGCTGTGAATGCAGATAAGTGCTGGCATCCAGAGCAAGGTGCAGAGGTTCTCCTGGCAGGGCAGGAAGAAGTTTCCTCTGCAGAGGTGTTCCTGCTCTGTGGTGAGTGTTCATCCTCAGGGTCAATGCAGCAGCCCTGCTCATCTGCAGGAACACTTCCCAAGCAATTTAAATATTCCTAGGGGGGCTCCTAGAAGATTTAACATGGTTCTTTCAGCATGAAAATTTGAAGAAAAGGTATTTTTCTGCCTTTCTTTGCCTTTCAGTTCATTTATACTGTCTTCAGCCCCCCTTAAAACATGTTGTTTCTCTACCCTTTCCACTCTCCGTTCTCTTGTCTCTATTTAAAACCCTCACATACCACAGCCTGCTGGTCACTAGCCAGGTATCCAGATGGTACTTCTGCACCACATTGATAGGTGCCTTAGAAATAGCAGGGAGAGAGGGGGGAAAAATATCACTGAAGACTTCAGATGCTCTTTTTGATAAATGGCAATTGTAGATCTAATTAGCCAGTTCCATCCTTTTGAGAAGCTGGGGAAAAAACAACATTTGCAATCCCACGGAGCAAACACACCAGGACACGTCTCTCACTGTCAGGTTTTAGCTTTCCCCTCAGAGCAGTGTCAGACAATGTCCATCTGTCCATCCTTCTTCTGTGAGAGACACCAGGTTCTGTCGGGGTTTGGAGGTTTGTCTCAGAGCCCATCACCCTCCTGCCTCAGCACCACTGCACTCTGCCAACTACTTTTATACAGACAACTGGTTTCCAGAATAAAGAGCAAACACTGCTCACCTTAATTGCCTGAGCATCCCTCTGGCAGTAATCAGGCTAATTGCTTCAGTCAGGCCAGCAGGACTTGGCTCTAAATCAACCACCAAAATGATGATAGCATAAGTGCAGGAGTTCCTTTACAACTCCAAGGCCCACTTGTTAAACATTATTTACACCTCAGAAACACTGTTTCTCTCTTCCATTTTATCAGGAGAAAGGCAGAAAGGTGCCAGAAGCACCTGTGGGAGTGGGGGGCTGAGCCCACCCCAAGTACAATGACAAGGGAGACAGGTCTCCTTCCCCTTGGCTGAAATGCCATGAGAGGCGTGCCCCAGGAGCTCCCATCATGTCTGGGAATCCCAAAAACCAGGGCTCATCCTCCCAGGAACGGCACAAAACTGCAGAGCAACCTGCCAAGAAGGGAACTGTGGCCTGAATCTGCTGTAGCTGCATGTTTGAGTTATACCTTAAAGCATGAGATAACATTTCCTTGAAAATATTTAGCTTGCCCAGTGAAATGGACAGACGCTCTCTTTACCTGCAGAAATTTCTAGGAGTTTTCTAAAATCCTATTAAGCAATTGGTATGCATCCTGTGGCAAATATTTTAGCATAATACAGAAGTTCCAGCAGATTTATTTTAGCAGGTGGTGCTGGAGGGGACAGGGAGTTAAAATCCCCAGAGCCAGCTGGTACAATGTGCTGGACATTCCCAAACCAAGGGACCTGGGTGAGGATCTGACAGGAAAAGCTTAAAAATCCATTTTCACCAAGAGGTATGTGAGGTAGAACCAGCTCTCAAGGGTGAGATCTTCAGTCTGTGTTTGAAAGAACTGTGCCTTTTAAAACAGTGTTTTGGTCCCTTTTGGCTGTTTCCATCACCAGCAGTCTGGAAGAGCCCAGGCTGGGCTGTGTTTTTTGGCCTGTCCCAGAGCAGAGTGTGACCCACAGCTGGAGCAGGAACTGCCTCAGGTCCCCAGCCCTGAGCTCTGGGGTCTTGCAGTCTATAAACCTGTGCTTTATAGAGCTCGGGGGCCCTCAGGGTTAGGGTGGTGAGCAAGGTGACAGAGGGACCACATTCAGCACCTACACCCTCTCTTGGTCCTGCTGAGCTGCTCAAACCTCCTGCTGCAGCCAAAGCTTTTTCCTACCAGTTCCAGGCCGCTGCCTCCCCTCTTAGAAAAATCTTTACACGTCTCTAATCATTTTTACTGTCAATCTCTGCACTCTTTTTATAACCATTTAAGACTTTATGAGATAGGATGACCAGAAATGAAAAAAGATTCTGAGGATAAAGCATGCAATTGATTTATGTTAATAGCGCTGTAATAATATTTTCAGTGTTTGATTTCTTTTTCATTCTGTACACAGCTAAAATGATGATTACTTTCCTATACATCTTTCATTTATTGAACCTCCACTTACACTGGGCTCCACAAATTTGTTCTCAGGTCTGTTTCCAAAGCAGTTAAAATATAATTAATTTAAAAGCTGCCAACACATAAGAAGTTGAGGTGATTCTCTCCAATCAATCTTACTAGAACTCATCAATGAATTTCACCAGCTGTCATACTTCTTGTGCATTTGTCTTTGTAAAGCTCCTCTGACTTCACCAGCTTTGACACTCTTAACAACTGTTAATACTAAAAAAAACCTCCCACTCTGTAATTTCTATTGAACCACATCATCAGCCTTAGAAGCCCTGCAGATGTGCATGAATAAATATCATAGTCACCTGTGACAGCATCTTTAATGATTTTAACATTTTTCACAGTGATACCTTTCATCTCTTTTGCATAAGTCAGAGATACAAAAGTGAAGTGTGCCAAGATATCTTGGAGTTTATAAAGGAAATCAGAGAATAAATGTTGTTTCTTAATTTTGCTTTCATAATAGATTCTGTCTTGAAATATTAGGTGTCAAATCACCTTACCCTGAAAGGATTAGAATATGAAAAGCATCTCTCAGTGATGGGGGAATAAACCCTGACTATTTTTGTGATGGAGCTTGATAACCCAACAGAAGGGATTATACAGGACAGTGTCAACAATAGCCAGAGACTGAGCATAAATAGGATTTTAATCTTGTTTGTCAGCTAAAGATGAACAAAAAACCAGCCCAATTCCCATCTCAAAGTTGATACAAAATCCAACACAAGTATTTCATCAGAGGCCTGACAAAGCCATTGCCTTTCTTCTGTTTATTACAAGGTGGTTGTGGCCCTGCCCTACTCTGACTGGTGAGAGACAGAAATACAATATGACAAAACTGGGATCTGTTGGAAGCTGGAAACATCAACAATAAAAACATTTTATCTTCAAAGAGTTGCCAAAATTAAGGGCTACATTTTTCAAAGAAGCTCATCATCAAGAGTGCCTTTAGACCTCCCTGGGAAACAGAACTGAGAACTGGGGCACTGGTCTTTCATTCCCAGCCTACAAAACAACTTACAGTCTTCACACCTTCCCAACAGGCTAGAAAACAGGCACGATGTGGGCAAGTGATTTTATGTTAGGGGTTTTCACCATTGCAAACTGTCTCACACAAACCTGTTTTGTGTCACCTAACATCCCAAGTCTCTATTTTTTGGGATGAAACACTGGCATCATTAACTGCTGCAGGCACAGGAGCCCATCCCCACATCTACACAGGAGCCACAGCAGCTCTGGTGTGCCTTCATGCACGACACACAACACAGAGGAGTTACCCAAATAACAGCTACAATTTTAGCTAATTGCCATATTTATTATTAATGTGTGTGACACGGTAGCCAATTAAAGCCTCGCATTGAGCCAGGTGGAAGACAAACATGCAGCCATAAAGATAATTAAATGCATTTAGGAGGTTGCACACGAGTGCAGCATGCAGCCCAAGAATGTACTGGGCCACAAGGCAGTGTGGTGTCTGAGCAGGGGGCTGCACAGACCCCAGCACCCCAACATCACACACACACACACCCCTCCTCTCTGCCTGCTTCAGCCTCCTGGAAGCAGATTTCTGAACTCTTTGGTGTGAGCAGCAGAGAGGAATGAAAGATGGGACAGTAGCAGCTGCAAATGAATTGCTGCATCACAGGTACTGAATGATGATTTTGCAGCTCTCAGAGGCTGGATGGGTGATAAGTAATGCCCTGGGGTGGAGAAAAGGAGAGAAAAGTGGTCAGGCCAGGCAAGTGAAAGGCAGGAGGATAATTAATTACAGAGCACACCATTTTCTAGCTCATTCTCTCTGGCAATTCTTTTTCTGGGTTGTGTGTTTACAGCATCGCAGTAACGGGACCATCAGCTTTTCTTTCAAAGAGCTTGTTACCTGCCAGTAAATTGCACTGTAAAATAGCACAAATACAGCAGAATGACATTTTCATTCATGAGATTTCATAGTAACTGCAGAAACAAACCTTCCCTCTCTGAAGCAGTGCCTGCTTTCAGATTCTCAAGCTCTCATTTCCCAGGATAGCACATTTTTCCTTGTGTGTTTTCATATGTTATATTTCTGGCTTTCATGTGCACATGACTAGGAAACATTGCATATCCAAACAGAGTTCCTTTTCCTCTCTAACTCATCTTTTTCATCTGTAACTTATTTTATTGCCAGACATGAAAAAACAGCTACAAATTATATGACAGCATCTTCTCCCCAGCTCTTGAGATTTCAGATGTGTCTTGTGCTGATTTCTTTCACTAAATCTGTGTGAATAAGACAGAATATGTGTTGCAAAAGAAGTGTTTTATCATAAATTAACCCTCATTTCTTTATTCAGATTCTAGAGAAATTGTCAAATTACTTCACCTTCTGCTAACTCCTGGCTGTCTTGGCTATCCTCACAACTGAAAAATCAAACTAACAGGCTGTTATATGTGAAGAGTAGTTTTTACTGTAAGGAAATGCAACATAAAAATAAATGCCGAAAGCAATAAACTTCAGGAAAAGCAAAGCTACAGCTGTCATCCTTATCATCAAGAATGGCAGCAGCATCACAGCTAAAAATGAAAATCCTCAAATTGAATGTTCCACCATGGCAGGTACTGACTGTACCAGTCCACAGCAAGAACTGATCCCTACTCAGTGCAGGGTGTGTGTTTCAACTGAAAAGGTGTCAGAAGAGGGATTGTATTTTCTTATTTGAAAGCACATGAACAAAGGCACAGAAAAATTGCCTGTATTGTATCAAATCACAAAGGAAGCCTAAAACAAAGTCAGCAGTCAGTCTCCCAAACCCCAGCACAATGACTAAACCCCAGTTGATGTCTCCTATTTTCATGGAATTGCGCCCATTTTTGCTTTATTCTCCTGGGTCAGTGCACCTGGTGTAAGAGCTGCCACCCAAGTAAGACAAATTCTCTGCCTAGATGCAATCCTGCCTTCAAAGCCAGCCAGCAACAGCCTTCTGAGGAAACTACAAGAAATTCCTTAATTGGTAAACACAGGATAATCTATGCCAACAGTGGTCTTAGCCTGACAGAGATTAACTTTAAGCCCTGAAGCATGAATTTTTATGAAGTTCCAAAATTTAATTTGTTAGCACTAAATATTATTAATGAAAGCACTCTCATAGCTCACAGACATGTCCATTCCATCTCAGGAATTGCACTCCCATGCTGGACCATTCTGTTACCTGTTTAATTAGCACAAGTATTTGTGATGGGCGTTAGAGGATCACGTGAAACCCAGAGGTTCATCAGTTAATGAAGGAGGAGAATGGAGAGGAACACAGCATATTTTTGACTAGTCCCAGTATTCACAAGTGAGATTATAGGGGAAGGTAAATAACACTGAAATGCTGCCAGCCTCATTTCCCTGGATTTCTGAATTGCTTCCCCTTCACTGTCGCCATGCCAAGCTTTGAATTGTTTTGTGCCCAACTTCATACAAACAAATTTGCAGAAAATTCATTTCAAAGTCTGACTTAACACTAATACAAGCAACAACCAAAAGTGAAAATAGTGTGTTTGAGCAGTTGGGCTATGGCTGCTCTTTCTGTGATCACTTAAATGTGGAAGAGAAAAAATAAAGCCAGATTTGCTTTTATCTCATCACAACTAAGCCCTGGATTTTGTGTAAACAGATACCAAATGCACCTAAACCTCTTAATCAGCTTTCTTTTTTTTCAAGCACACAGAACAAAGCCTAGCTTTGTGGTAGGAAGAAAAAGAAAACTTTGTTGTGTCCTTATAGGAATGTTTGAACTCTCTTTCCAAGGGTCATTTTTTCCCATTACAGCTCCCAGAATCTAAATAATGCTGCAGTGGAGATGAGCTGCATCAGACAGCTGAAGGAAATCTGTGACAATAAACCCATGTGGAAAATCCACTATTTTTAAATGCACATTTCTTAAGTTTTTATCAAACTAGTGGGAATCAAAATATTTGTTTTCCCCTCAGTAGCTGAATTTACAAGGATGCCCACAGCAATTCAGTGCTGAGCAGGGAAGAAGAGATGTGCAGGTGATGTCTGGCCACAGGCAGCAGGAGCAGCTCCCGGGGCATCAAATCCCAGCTGCTCCCTCTGGGCCATCACCTCCAGGGGAGAGGTGAGGCTGGCCAGAAAGCTGCAGGCAATTAGAGGTAATTAACCCAGCTGGAAATCCATCCCGGGTGCTATTAGTGAGATACACAGGGGAAGAAAGGAGACCACGAGGTCTGGACAAGAAGAAGAAGGGTATGGCCAAGAGCAGGAACATGCTTTATCTTAGGTGCCTCGTTAGAGACATACAGAGGTTAAACAAAAGTAAAAATTAGACAAGGGCTGAGGCAGAACTGTGGCTGTTCAGGGACACCCTGTCCAAGGGGAGGCAGGGACAGCTCCCAGCCACGTCCCACGTTCCTCAGAGTGCAGCACTCCCCAAACCTTTTCCCTTCCTCTCTCCAGCATGAAACGAAGCTGTGTGTCATTTACCCCAATGCCAGCTGCAGCTTATTTGGGAACCAGTTTATTCGGTTTTTCAGATTTGCAATTTCACTCATGGACATTTAGGAGTTTTGGAAACAGGTAACAAATTTGGATCAGGCCAGGGCAGTGAACTCATGCTTGGCCTGAAAGCAGCCTCAGCACAGGGGCTCCAAAGGCAGTAACTCACTTATCTCTGCCCTACAAGATACACAGAACCCCCCAAAAGTTGTGTTTTGTTGTTCAAGAGAACAAAGATGGCATAATTCCCTTCCTCACTGGCAGTGACTTGACCCTGCTCCTCCAACCCCTGCTATAAAGCCTTTAAAAAAAACCAAACCATCCAAGCAAATCGCCAGAAAAGCCTTTTCCAGCTTCTCCTTCACTGTTAGACGTGTGAGCAGCATGAGAGCTGCCAGCAAGGGCTGCCTGAGCTCTGCCTTGCCCCCAGCCCTGCTCTGGCTGGGCTGGAGCCCAGGTGAGGAGCCAGGGGTGCCCTGCACTGACCACTTGTCACAGCCCAGCTCCGTGTGGTTTTACCACAGCAATTGCTCTGCACTCCAGCAGGTGATGGCTTTTGGGTAGTGCCAGGCAAGCAGTGGTCAGTGCCACAGCCAGCCAAGTGCTCTGCCAGCTCAGCCATAATTCACCTTGGCACACACTTCCAGAGACACAGGGAAAAAGCAGATCTCTTCAGTGGAATGGCCCCTCTTTCCTTCCACCCCATCTTCCCTCGTTTTTTCCTCCCCCTGACCACAGTGAGTGAGTGATCTTTAGCAGCACATGCCCCACAAAGGCAGGTGGACATTTATAGTGCCACTCAAGATAAGTTAAGGCCTTTAATCTTTCAGAACAATTTGCCTCACCAGCTGTTCACTATCAGAGTTTGCTCCAGCTAAGACTCTCTGGCACCTAAATGTCTAAAAAACATACCACACTTAAGACCTGTTCTTTTGCTCTCATTAATCCCAGCTAGCAGTAGAATATGCAAATATTTGCAGTCCCTCCAAAGTTTCAGAGAAGGTAATAAAGCACAGAGCACAAGCCTAGAGGGTAAGAAAAGTCTAAGGACCAAAAAAACCCACTTTTAGGCAGTACCATGTCAATACATACAGCACAGAGGCAGAGGATGGGTCTGGGCAGTTAAACATTTCCTCTTTTTTGGGCAGCAGCCTTTCCTGCCCAGCCAGCACCATGAAGCTGACCAACAAGGAGCACAAAACAAGTCCCTAGTGCTGAGGCTGTCCATACAAGAGTACTTGCAAATACAGAATAGCCAGAAATGGAGCTGACAGCATGAAAATGTCAGTTCAGAACTCAGTGAGGGAGTAAAAAAAAAAGTGTAAATCATTCATTTTTAAGGACATGACTGGTCTCACTAAGAAGTACATTTAAAGTTAAATTATCTTGACTACAGCAGAGAAAGGTCAGTTAATCCTTTTAGGTGGAGCATATAGCTATTCCCCAGGATGTATTTTTATCTTGTTCCGCACAAGTTTTTGTATCAGAGGGGTCCCAGTCTTCAACACAATTAAGAGTTATAGGATTTTCATTTGCACTGTTGCTTTGTTCTCATCTTGCTGAAGTAAATGTAGTTTTCAGCCCAGCTCCCCCACAGTATTAATTTTTTCCATTGCCTTTATGGAAGCCATCAATTTACTGCCTGGCTTTTCTCATGATTTAAAAGCATCATCTCAGTAACATTGTTATCTACCAGCCATATTTCACAGATATTGGGAAAGTGGTTTATACTGATATCTTACTTAGCATCTGGCTGACAGGACAATTGCAGGGAAATATTGCCAGAGATATAAGGCTATTTAGTGATAAATAATGAGCTTTAAAGCTTAACAGGTTGTTTTCTTCAGAAGTCATAGCAGTTTGCCTATGCACAAAATAACCACTTACCATACAGAGGCTGAGATGGAAAGTGCCCCTTAATACATTGAATAAATCCTAGAGAGTGACCAAGCAACAGCTTAGTTCTGACCTGAAGTTTTTCATGGCTTCTTGAATTATCTCATTTTCCAGAAGTGAGTGACTGCTTCTGGGAGTATATGTTAGCTAATAATGCATTCCAGAGTTATTAAAGTTTATCATGTAAATCTTTATTTGAATGCTTTTAAAATGCATATTACCTTCTTGATAAACTATGATGGCTCCTTAGGAGCCATTAATACAAATTAGGGTGCATACCAGATGTAGTAGAAGGCCTTATGAAAAGTACTTATTCCACATGCAGAGCAATCAGCTTTTAAATTATATTAAATACTGCAGCTGTAGTGTTTTTCCCCCAGTCTCAGGGATGAGATCACTTCTTAAAAAATATGTTTTACTAAATTTAATTTCCTCAGATAAAAGCCCAGTCTTCAGTTGTGCAGCCAGGAGGTGAGAAGTTAGAGACTGACAAATTGAGGGGAGGGGAGGACAAGCTCTTTTCATTTGTACCAGTTAGAATTCCCCAGACACTGTTCATAAATAATTTCCATAATCTAAAAAGTGTGTTGCTTTTGATCAGAAACCTCCAATGTACATGCAGAGCAGAGTTTCTTGGTTATTATTCTTACCTCCAGGACCTTGTATTTCGTGCCTTTTTGCAACGTACCACGACTACCTCTGCCCTGCACAGCGAGTTCACTGTGATAAATTCATTTTCCATAGTCATAGTGGGCTTAGGTTTATTCACCACACCACAGGACTGTTGCAAACTTCATCCCCACATGGAAAACCCTACCCTGATGCATGTTAAAAGAATAGGATGATAAGAAGAAAGGTTGCATTGACTTCAGCTAGTCAGGTCAAATCACAGCATCTCACCTTGGCCTCCTTCGAGCTCCTCCAAGGCAAAATGAGGTTTTGAGCCAGGCACGCTCTGCAAGGCAAAACCAGGAGCTGTGGAAACGAGATAGTTTCTGGGGGAATGGTGCAAACATTAGTTCAGCTATAATTACAGATGGCTTGTCTAAAGGAGATCTTTGCCATGAAATAAGAAAAAGAGAAAAATCTGAAAAAAAGCCCCAGGATCTGCCCCATGCTGGATAAAGTGACCTTGTAATCACTGAGTGGCACATGAATTTCAGAAACTGGTTGGCACAGGTAAAGGGAGGATGGCTTCATTTGTGTATTGTGACAGATAGAAAAACTGGATAAAAATTGCCTTCATACAGGAAAAAGACTCGAGAATGGGTCCTATTTTCTTTTCTAATGGAAAGGTCCCCAGACCTCTCCATGAAGTGTCCTTGCAGTACCATTCCTGCACCCCAGTGCTCCCATGCCAAGGTGGGGAGGCAAGCATCTCTCCTGCCTGGGTATGGAGCAATGTCACTTTGCAAACCTCCTCAAGGGCTTGCAAAATATTGTTGGGATCAAACTAGCCACGAGAAATGGTCAAGAGAGTAACTTGGAGAGCTTCTGTAGGCACCTGGGGAGCCATGAGGTGCTGCAGCACTCGTTCACCCTCCGTGGTCAGCAAAATCAACTCAACAGGGCATACAAATCCAGGAGAACTCTCTTTCTGTCTGGCAAACACCGCTTTCTGATCACCAGTTACAATTTTTGCACACTTTTGTAGTGTCACAACTTGGTACCAATTAAGCATTTGAAGACAATCTGCTGGAGAAAGAAAGTTGTTATCATACCCTGACATATTTCTGCTCATTAGGTTGCAACAGGTAGCAGGGAACTATGGAAAGAGGGTTTGTTTATGTGTTAAATCTGTAGGTATCCATCTACAAAGTCCTTTTTCATCAGTGATATATCATGCTGGTGTTGAGCACATCCTGTACACACAGATATATCTTCTTGACAGACTAAGACAGGCAGGATTTAGAGAGAAATTCTGCTTTTTAAAAATAACCTCAAGCAAACTGCCCATATCAGATTCAGTTCCCCTTGTTTATGTCTTTGAGCCCCATCTCCATCATTATCACATTCCTACTGAAACCTTGTGGGTTCAGACTTTGGCAAGTTCTGTTGAAAGCAAGATAATTGAAACACATTAAAACCTTTTTCAATGGCTCCTTATTTCATCACGGATCAAGTGAGACTATCTGAAGGAGTATTTTCCTTCCCTGCAGCTCTTACCTCTATTATTTTCCTTCCTATAATGAACCCACTTGGTCTAAGTTCAAACTTTTACCTTTTCACACCCTTTGCACGAAACAAGTCTGGTTTTACTATGGCAACCATGCGTCAAAAGTAGGATCTTTTCTCTGTCTCTAGAGATAGAAGTCTCCAGACTTCTGCTTCTCTCTCCTTTAAGCAAAGATTGAAATATATGTGGCAGCAAGGCTTGTTAGATCCAGTTTCCACAGATGTTGGTGTGAATTGTTTCTAGGTTTATGAGGAGCATTGGACAGAGGAGGCAGATGCAGTGTCAGCTTAGCTCTGCTCCTCTCCCAGGTGTGGGGTGGATGGCTCTGGATGTGCTCCAGGCACAGGGGCACTCAAGCAATGCTGTCACAAAAGCTCTGCACTTTTATTCTGTGAAAAGCAGTGTGAGGCAGCAGATCCCTTGTTGCTCCTTGCACGGTGAGGAGCAGCACTATGAAAGATTATAGTGCGATGGGGAAGTATAGAGAAGGTGATAATTTATAGGATAATGTCCAATAATAATGTATGTGCATTTGTTCCCATAAATGGTGAGACATCCTCAGAGTTTGTCACTTTCTGCACATTTGTAGTCACTACTCAGTCACACACAAAGGCTCTCAGCTGCCAGCTCATGTTGACATTTCTGGGTTTTTTTTCCTGTTAATCTGAGCAAGCATTTGATCAGTTCCATTAACCCTGGCCTAGGAGGTGGTTTTGGCATGGGATGCTCCTGTTGCTGCCATGCCCAGTGGCTCCAGTCACTGGCGTGGTGCCTGTGCTCAGGGTGGACAAAGGGATGTGTGAGGCAGGCAGTTGTAGGCAAACACACTGCAGGGCTAGGAAATGAACACCTAAGTGGTGGGGGAGAGAGTGAGAGCTAAAAATACTCTCTCTGTGTGCCCACAGCCAGATTTGGAGCTTGCATTAGGCAGATTTTGTGTGATTTCTTACCCTGGCTCCAGGCTATCTCTTCCCAGCATCTGAGCCAGCCACACTCAGCCGCTGCCCCGACAGCTTTGGAATGGTCACTGATGCTCCTCTTCGTGGCTCCCTCAAAGGGAGACGGTGGCAGATGAGCAGCACAGCTCCAAACCTCTTGGGAAGTGCTAGCAAGAGGGCACACAGGCACTTTCCCACCTTGCTTTCCAGATCTCTCCAGGCAGATCAGCAGCAGACCAAAAGCACTCGAGTCCCACTTCCACACAAGAGGGTAGGAGCACTGGAGAGAGCAGCAGAGGGAGAATTACCCTGCAACACATCTAAGATGATTACCATTTAATATATGTTATTCTGCTAGAGAGACTCACAGCTGTGTGCTTTGCTCTCCCAAGAACACTTCCTTAAAATGGATTTTGTGACTATGGGAGGGCAGACAGGCACTCCCAGAGTATCACACTGGGACTGCTCTCAACCACAGCAGAGAGCAAAGAGGGGTACAAATTCAAATACAAGCAGCAGGCAGAAACTAAGTTTCATACAGAGAAGAGGTGTGTTAGGAAAAAGAGCAATGTGTTAGGAAAGCATTTTGCTTCCTTTCTTTGCAGTGTTGCTGTGCCCTTCATTTAAAATTATTGAGAGGTGGAGTTAAATTTACAAGCAGCAAGGACATCAGAAAAGTTGATAATAGCCATGGGCTCAGTCTGTAGGGATTGATCCTGCCAGTGATTGAGCTGCTTTCCATTAAAAGGCTGACAGCAACACTGGGTGTTTGATTTACCCTTCCAATACCAGGATTTTTTTCCCAAACTTCCTCTCTGTCCTCTCCAGGATTGTTAGAAGATCTTTCCATACTGTTTTTTTTTCCTTGATTACTGTAGCAACCCACAACAACATTAGTGTGTAGCAATACACTAATCAAGCAGATGCAAAACTTTATTGAGCAGACAGTCAGTGACCACAGTGTCCCAGAGGGATTTCTGATAAGACTGTGAAGCCAAAGAGGTTTTTCACACAATCTTAGAGCTCCCAGAAATGATCTTAAGACATTTAAAAAATTCTACAGACCTGCTGGTCACAGCAGTGCCCAGCAGCCTGCATTGATTTTCCTGAGTGGGTGAGCTTTATTTCCAGAAGTGCTCACACAAAGTCAGGCTCCTGCAATAGTCCCTGAGGAGATGGTCTTTCAGGAGGGCAAAACACCATCACTATATATTACACACAGCTCTCCTTCACCTCAGACACCTCCAGTCTGCATCCCATCCCCTGAAAGTCTGGTCCTATCAGTCCATCTGAGGTATTTCAACTTCTCTGACCTGATACCAGTCAGTTCACTAATCAGGAGGTTTACATTTCACAGAATCACAGAGTATTCTGAGCTGGAAGGGACCCCCACAAGGATCACCCAGCTCTTAGATGACTGGTTTTCCCTCAAGCTAAAAATCAAAAGTTCATCAGCCATTATTTGTTTTAAACAAAACACCAAAATCCTGTTAAAGTTTCTCTGTGGCTTCAAGGACCTTTTTTAAAGCTGCCACTCATCAGGGCTCCCTTTAGGCATCTCCTAAGCAGCATGTCCTCCAGCAGCATCTCCCCAGGTGTCACCCACAGCCACGTGTGCAGTGCTTGGGCTGGGAGAGGATCCCACACCAAGATCTGAGCTCAGACCACGCAGTCACCCCGTGGTGCCCAGGGCTGCAATCAGCTGCAGCACTGAAGGGAGGGAGGCTGAAGTCACTGACTTTGGTCCAGGAACACCTCCTGCATCTGGAGGTTTGCTGCAGTCCCCTCTTTTGTTGTAATTGGTGCAGGGAAATCATGGAAACAGATCACTGAGGGACAAGGAATAGGTAAAGCCTGTGAAAAATGGGGACCAGGTATCTCTCTGAGAAAACCAATGCAGAGATTAGCACAGGGTAGCTCCAGCCTCAACAATCTCAGATGATCTATGACTGAAGTCTGGTGTGTGAGGCAGCCAGCCAGGAAGGGGAAATCATTTCAGCTCAGGGTTATTTCTATTTTTAACATATCTGTGTTTATTTCTGCCTTTCAAACAAAATGCAGCACAGACAACTACCTGTGCACTGAATTGCAGGGTTAACTGGGGTGGTTTCAGATGCAGGTGAAGCTGCAGAAGGAGATATTTAAGTGAGAAAAAAACTGTGAAAACCAAGGAAATTAAATCACTTTTATCCACCTGGTAAATCCCCCTCCAGGCAGTTCAGGGACAAATTAGCAATAGGTTATAAACCACAGAGGTGTATTAGGAAGCCTACATTCCATCTGATGATTTTTAGGTCAAATCTTAGAGATTCACATCTAAGAAAAAGTTTTATTGGCCAACTGTAAATATTTCTCCCTCCAATTTTTTAACAATGTTACATCTGACCAAGGAATAGCTGGCAAATAAAGCAGCTATCCTCTTCTCCAGGGGAGAGGGTTCACCCAGGCACATTACTGCAGACAGCTACATTGTAGGGAGTAGTTAGCAGTAACAAATAATTAATGAATAAATAATGTATTTGTGTCTCAATACCCCAAGGTCTTTGGGCACCTTCACACAAAATAATTAAAACAATAGATTACAAATAAGATGACAAGTCCCCAGGCAAGTGGATGTACATAAACTCCCAGCAATGTAGAAACAGAGAGGAGGTGAGGGCAGGAGCTTAAAAGTTCTTGTTCTTTGTTCTACAGAGTGCACAGCTCCTGATGGTGCTCTGTGCCCTACCCTGGGATGTGGAGAAGCCAAAAGCAAAGGCAAATACCAGTCCTAGCAAGAAATATTCAAAATATTCAAAAGCCTTACTGTCAAAACCATCTGAACGTTAAAGAATGATAGCTAGGAAGGAAAGCACAGGTTTCAGAGGTACCTGAACCCATGAGTGCAACCAGTGTGAGAAGCAGGTAACTCCTGGCCATGGCTCCTGTGAGGGCCTCTTTCAGTGAATCCTCCAGGAACTCTAATGGTTTTGGGGGACAAAGAGCAATTCTTGAGTATTTCCAGCACTGTGCCTCTAATGTAGACCTGTCCATGTGCTATAACTGCTGATAGCTGGGCCAGACACCAGCATTAGCAGAAATCAGCCCAGCAGCAGGTTATATACACAGGCACCTTTGATCTTTGGGGTAGTCAGAGCCAGCCCCAAGCACAGCCTGAACTGGGAATTGAAGTGAGCAGCCACTGCTCGCTGCTGTACACAAACAGACTGTTTTCAAACCCCGTTCACACCCACTTGAATAGCAGGATCTCCTTAGCAAAACACAGCAGTCTAAAAGCACCTTTTCCCAAATGACCCAAAGAAAGGTTTCCAGCTACCATTTGAGAAGCCACAGGCATAATATTTAAGTGATTCACTGATCTGAATGATTATGAAGAAAATGTGGAATGAGTCTGGCATTGCTAAGTTTTGGGGAGCAGAAGGGGAAGGTGGCTGTTTGCAATCTGGAGCACCTCTGTCCTGTCTGTGCAGATGCTCAAAGAAATCTCTCCCCAGATTTTTATTTTTTTCTTGATGGTACAGCAGAAAGGTCACTGGCATCTAAAACCTGATATTAAATACTTTCAGTTATTTGTGAGCATTGTGAAACCAGTATTTCTCCACTGCAGAGAAAGAGCATATTTGTCATGTATGCCCATATATCCAACCTGCAGCATTACTCCTTTCCACATTACACTTCCAACTGTGCAGCAGGGCTGCCACTGCACTTCATCTTAAGTGTGAGCAGAAATCCCTCACAGATTTACACTCAGTGAACCACCTGAAAACTCCCCCCAAGGTCTAAAGAGATCTCAGCTGTCCCCTGTGTGATGGTATTGGGTGAAGAAAGTGGCAAAGCCTGCAGAACTAGGAGAGGAGACAGCTGCCTTCAGCAGTGCCCTCAGTTAGTTCAGCTTCAGTTAGTCAGGAAATTTCACCTTGGTTTTCATTGTTTACCTCATTCCATTCCCTATTACATTTGTAATTCTCTCAGTGAAGCCCATCATTACTTTTCTCCATTGTTTCTGAACTCCTCCCCAGGGCTCAATGCAGCCATGGGGAAAGTGTGAACAGCCTCGGGAATTAACACAGCTCTTGCCAACATCAGTGCTCCCCCACCTCCTGAGGCAATGACTCTTTTATAGAGGGGACAGTGCTGTAAGCCCTGGGTGAACACCTGAAAACCTCTGCAGAAAAATCAGGACCCAGATTTCACATGAGCCCACAAAACCATCCAAGTTCATCCAGAGACACTGTAATGTTGGTGGGAACTGTATGTCCCAGCCTCCCTCCAGCCCCTGCCTGGGTTTGGGGTTAGATCTCCCCTGTCCCTGAGCTGGAGAAAGCTCAGTGTGCATGTGTCACTCCTTCCTCCTGGGGTCACTAAGCACAGCTGGTGGGACAGGTTACAGACCCACCCTTCAGCAGACTTCTGGAGGTGACACTGCTTCCCCTCCTCCAGTAAAGCTCAGAGTAAGGACACAGTTATGTCCCTAGGCACTGCTGACTCCCAAAATGAGTTTATAAGAGACTTACCAAGCATTTAGAGATGACCTATGGAACCATCTCCAGCACCAGTAAATGTCCATTCCATGGCATTCAACACCTTGCCATGAGGTGAAATTCGTGCCCAGGCTCAGCTTCCCACCTGGATGGAGGATGCTGAGTCCTGGCCACATCTCACTACCACCAAAATGAGGATTTGGGTACAAAGCACACTTCCAGAAGGGGTGCCATGTCCTTACACTTCCCAAAGCATAGCCTTGGGGTGCAATAAGGCACATGCTGTTGGGTTTAGAGGTTCTCCTTCTTCATACTTGAATGCTATAACTATTTTTAAATAACTGTTTTATGTCCATTGCCTGGAGAATTGGGGTCAGTATGTGCTCTGGCTCTGAAAGGCATAAATAATTACTGCTTCAGAGTTGCTTAATCAGGCTGCCTCCAATAAGGTTTTCGGTGAGTTTGTGTTGTTGTTTAATTGTTGTTGTGGTGTGCTTTGGTTGGGTTTTTTCAGTAGATTAAAGGGTTATTTCTGTTGGAAACAGACATCTTGGTAATACTGAAAATGAAATGTCCTAAATCAGAGCCTAGGAATGCATTATTTCACACACTAGCTACTGAATGATGAATTAATAACAGTATCTCAAATACATCTTCCATCAATATGCTTATTCAGATTCCATCAGCATTTAATTAACATAAATTATATGACATTAGGAGGATTCAGGCAGTCATCAAAAAGAACACTTCTCTTGTAAGCTGCTGAAATTCTTGTCGTTTTTGCAAGGCAGCAGTTTTTATTCTTATTTTCCTCTAGAAATTCATCACAAATCAAATGTTTTCACAGCAAATTTAGAACTGACATTTTCCTGATTTTCTGAGGATGGGATATTAGATTCTCTGGCTTTGTTTCAGGTGTTCTAAGTTTTATGCCAAGGAATAGCACTTATACAAAGGAAGTAATGGCAGCATCTAGCTGCAGAGGGACCTTCAGCAGTCCCTATAACTCTACAGTGAGGTGGAACACCACACAAGCCACTTTTCATTTAAGCATCTAAAATGAAAATAGTTATGAGTGTCCTAAAAAGACTGGGTTGGTTTTAAAAATCTCATAACAATACAAAAGGTCGTGCTGTTCTGCCTTCAGAAGTGTGCAAAGAAGAGCACAATGAATCCAGGGAAAGTTTAGGTGCTAGAAGTGTCAGCCAAGTGACCAGAACAATGAGGGAAAGAACAGCTGTAGTCCCCCATTGGGCTGAACAGCATCCAAATGCTCATTTGCAAAAAATAAGGGAACCAAGAACAAAAGGCAAGGGTGGAAATACAAGGACGTGCAGGTACCTGATGATAGAAACTGGGATATTAATTTTATTGTGTCTTCTTGAGGCTGAGAGGAGGAGATGCCTGCTTTAACTTAGTTAAAGAACTTAGTTAAACTTAAAGAACTTTTAGTTTTATCAGAGAACTACAAGCTGGCCAAGTTAAACTAATAAAAAGCTATTTGAGTAAAATATCACTTTAAAAGACCATTTTGCTGTTGTTTTTGTGGCTTGTGCTTTTGCTTAATTGTATTCATTCGTCCTTAAATTTTATTCAGCGAAAAAAATTTAGTCTGAAGAGCTGTGACAAACCCAAATATTTTATCCTGACAGATGTGGTTGTTCTTTAAACTAGGACAGGGGATTGCCAGGAAGTGTCCAGCTCCCCAGGCTATTGCTCCAGGGAGGGAGGCAGCGCAGTGCACCAGCGTGGATGCTGCTGTGCAGGCTAGGATGGCAGAGCTGAGTGTGCAGCTGGAAGGAGCTTTTTCCAAAGCTATGTAAAAGTTTTGAGTAGTAGGAGTATGAGTAGTAAAGAGCATATCCCAGCCCCAAAAATCTTTGGGTAGTTTGTAAGAGGGGGCTGACTCTCCTCTGCATTACACAAAGGAGAAAGAGTGGCAGTATCAATAAATGGAGCTAATGTATACTGCTAGTGGTGGGGAAAGGATGAGCCCAGCATTCCATTACGCTGTTCTAGTCCATATAATCCACTCCAAATGACTCAATATAAAGCTCACTATCCCATAGCCCTCCCTGTTATTGTTACGAGCTGCAGTATAGTGATGGCGCTGAGCACCCTCAATCCTGCAGCAAGCAGCTGCTCCCTTTCCAAAGCATCCACAAGGGACCAAATAGGCAAAGAGAAGTAATAACAGCACAGAGTGTCCAGGATTAGGCAGCAAGTCAATACTGAAACAGGAATAAAGCCCATCCCATGTCCTTCCTGCCCTTGTTGCGTGCACTGAGCTCCACATGGGCCCTTTGCTGCAGAGTTCCACTTGATGCAAGATCCTGTGCTAAGAATCCAGTATTAGTAACCACAGTTTCCACAGGCATCATGCAGGTCTGTACAGGCTGGAAAATAAACCAGCAAGCATGGAATGGTGCCTTGGATAGGACAGTTCTTCCCTGAGCTGACAGAGGATGTGTGTGCCCAAGGAAAGCTCAGAGGTGCAGCCCTATTACGAGAGCCTGTTCTCAAAGTGTGCCACATTCATGCTCAAAGTCAAAGCAGCTGTGGGTATTTGTGAAGCCTCAAATCTCTGCCCACAGAATAAGTCACATTTGGGTTTTCTCCATTGAAGAAAATCACTTGATATGTTTGAGCCTCAGAACTTGGAATGGGGAACTGCAGGACCATCATTTTTATGTTGCTATTCACTTCCATCCCATCCTTTTTCATATCTGGAGTTGAAGGGCTCAAGAGGAGTTCTTCAAAAACAGTCATAGGGGCTCTTAATCATCCCCCCACCTTAAGATACTGTTAAAAACAGGAAAGATGAAACTATCATCCTCCCTTCTTCCACAGGGCAGCATGTACCAGGTGTATGTTTGCATGACCCACACATCTTTGGGCACATCTTCACATCACAAAATACTCCCAGGAGCAGCTCCCAGGAGCAGCACAGGCAGGGGATTGAGCACCACCAAGCCTCTGGTATTTTTACAATAATGACTGAGATTTTCAAAGGGGAAATGAACTGTCCAAATCCAATTCTAGCTCAGTGTGAATTGGACTCCCAACCTCTGGGGTCATTTTTTTAAAACATCCAGATCAGAATTAGTAACAAAAGCATTTGCCTTTTTTTATCCCCCCGCTTTACTTCTGCATTTTCCATTACACAAGTATGAAGCACTACTGTACTATGACAAGCTGCCAGAGCTAAGCTGAAACACTGCTCCTGCTATAATCCCTCTCTTTCAGTTGCTCATTTCCCTCTCATGACATTCTCAGGAGGATTATCAATAATAACTGGGGACACAGATCTTTTCTGTCTCTAACTTTGTAATGGATAGGTTTTCCCTGGAACATATTACTGAATTTTTTTTTTTTGCCAGACATCCCCCTGCCATGCCCCATTCCTCAGGAGCAGTGGTATTTCCAGAAATTAAGTTAGCTCCACTAACTGCGTTATACCTTCCATTCTTGACAAACCACCCTTCATTGCCTTAATGTTCCCATTATGTTTGATGCATTGCATCACTGTTCATTTATTATGGCATTTTAACTTAGGTTCAGATTATATATCACTGGTGGAGCTCTCTGGGATAAAGGGCAATGAAGGTTTTAATTGCCTGATAAATTATTAAGGACACTCCTTTAATTGGGTAATGTGGTGTTTACATCTTTGAAGCAAACACTTACGGAATCTGTATGGGTGCAGATTTGTCTAAACACACAGCCAGCAGCCTCTATCTCCCCTTGAGAATAATGGTTTTATCAGGCTATTAAAATAAACACCACACAGGTTAGACTGTACCAGATGCCAGGGGAGATCAGCAGCTGGAACAAAGAGATGAGCCTCCATCAAAGTCAAAGGAGGTGCATTGACTTACATCAGCCAAGGGAATGGTCTTCCACATCCAATGGATCTCGCTCAAAGCGAGGCAAAATAGCAAAAGACCTACATTTTCCACTGCTTTAGCTAACCTAGTTCATTTGAACTGAAATGGGTCACAGTGTACCCACACAAGGAGTTCAGCAGAAAACCTGACTTCAGAGGGAGCCCAGGGAAAATGCAGCTGGGGAGAGAAAGTGCATATTGTGCTAAACAGAGCCTGCTGTGGCAGAAACCTGGGCTTCTGGCTGCTCTTGCATGCAGGTCAAAAATAAAATATTCCCTGGAAGGACACAGCCTAAGCAGCCCCTTCGAGCCCATAGAGAAAAGATGGGACAATACAACTGGGAAAAAGCACAATCCAGCCAAAAACCTCTCTGTTCCCAGTTTTCTTCTTCTGTCTGTTCATCTCTCTACTTTGAAACTGGGATTTCTTCAAGTTTTGCAATACCTCTTCTTTCCTGAGCTGTGTGAATTTAAAAGTATTTGTTGCAGTCTTTCCAGACAGATGCTATGCTTCTTGCTTATTAAAACAGAGAGAAGGGAGCAGATTGTCTAGGATGAAGCTTTATGCATCTTAGAAGTGTTGAAGAAATAGGCTTTTTAGGATAAGTTAACATTTCAAAGGTGTTTCATATCTATTTGTTATCAGCTTTTGGTAACACAGAGCGCCTGAGCTCAGTCCCTGCATACAAAATAACACTGTAATGAATTGTACTTTATCTCACTCTGACTTGACCCCTGCAAGTCAAGCTCTGCACAGGTTCAAGGTAAAGAGGTTCTAAGCCTGCAGGGGACAAAGCCACTTTTACTTCTGTAACTTTGCAGTGGCTCCACTTAGAGCTGCCTTTGGAGCAGTCTCCCTGTGATGCAGGGCAGTCCGTGCTGGGCTAGGTGGCAAAGAGTGCACAGATTCTGTGGGAAGGGTGAAGAGAGAGGAAACAAACCCATAGTATTGCCTGTTTTAGCAATTTGAGTGCAGATACCCACTGCTGTCATTAAAGGGGCTTGGCACTGGCAGTCACAGCAAAGGGCAGGGGGGCTTGCCCCCGTGTGAGATGAGCTGGAAGATGGGCAACACCATCCCCCAGCAGATGCAATGGGGAGCCTCTCCTGTAGTCCCTGGTGCAGTTTGGGGACCTCCTTCTCTCCCCAAAAATGCTTTCACCAGAATTGCAGAGCACTGGGCCACCTGGCTGACACTTCATCTAAGGCTTCAGTGCCCAGAGGGCAACAAAGCAGTTTGATGAGAAAATACACAAACACACATACACATTCTATGCACACCTTGTGTACCTAGAAACATTGCTTTTCCTTCGAAAAGATCACACTTCAGTGCTTCCTTTACCTGTCCAGAGGTCGCTGTGTTTTGTTGGGGTAGGAATCCACCCTCATGTGGGATCCTGTCACACAGCTGGATTTAGCCCTCACTTCCACAGCATTTGAGTAAAAACACAGTTCAGCCTTACAGATAAAAGACCGCTCTGCCCTTTCAAGGGCTGCTGAGGAAAATGCAGTCACAAACCTACTGCTTATTGTTGGTGAATCTCAAAAAGCCAAATTAAGTAAAATTCCCGTTGTTGCCTCCTTACAAAAGCTGAGGTTGAACCAGTGCATCCAGAAAAACATCTGATTCAATGCTCAGATCTTAAGAAAATCGATCCCTGTGAACATACACCCAAATGAAAACAAGTGTAGATGGAGAAATTCCTCAGGTTAATGTTTCCAAACAGATCAATGCACAAACGGCTGTGGATTGATTTCCTGGAGCTTCAACCCCACGTTAGCTCTTCAGGACAATCCTAATCAGCCATGGATCTATTAAAACAGGGATTGGGGGCTATTACAGTTTCCTCTCCCACCTTCTCCAATTCTTCTTTTTTTTACTTCCTGCCAGACTCTGGCTGCTTGGGCACCTGCTCCAGAAGAACCCAGAGCAGCCCTCCCTGTTCCCTCTCCATCCTGTCCTCCACTGGAGGAACAACCTTAGACAGCCACACTGAAACTGCAAGCACCAAAGCACTCAGGCTCTGCTTCCTTGGCATCAGAGCTGCTTTGTCAGGAAAGGCAATGCAGCCAAGCACTGAAACATCCCACCTCTGCTGCAACACCCCACAGGGAATCCCTGGAGCAAAGTGCTCCTGTGGCCAGCCCAGCTGTGCTCTCCCTCATCTCTGGGCCCAGGGTGGGCTCTGGCAGAAGCAGCACCCATTTCTGGAGATCAGCATTTCCATTTGTTGAGCATCCAATATCCCTTGTAGAAATGGAAAGATAATGGAGTTTCCAGTCTGATGGACAAAGTAGGTCAGAGAGGAAAAATTTAGTTGCAGTTGATCCGAAAAGGATGTTTTCCATGTAATTAATAAAACCTATATTTCATCCAAGTCTGCTTTAAATATTTTTAAATACTGTTGGTTTGTTTTTGTTTTTTTTTTTAACTAAGGGGCATTTTAGAATTAGAAAATTATTTAAAAACAGAGTCTAAGAATTTAATTGAAATTATTGAAACATTATCTTGGGATCTTTGAAACAGAGAAACAAGCAGTTTTGGAAATTGTGAACCAAAAAATTCTGCAACCAAAAACATAACACTCACTTAGGACATCGTTGTGAAAAGTCTGAGCAACACTCAAGCAAAAAAATTCCACTGAAAAAATTCCACTTGGAAAGAGTTAGTGACAGCTTCTGCAGCCTGTTGCCCATTCTTTCCCTCTCTGCACATCTTTAAAATGAAAATATATCTAGAAGGGTCAGCAGCAGAAGTGTGTCATCTACACTATCTGCAGGGATTAGAAAACTGGTATGAATTATCCTTTTTATTAATTACTTGATCCTACCTAATCCCCAGTAGATGATGTTGACCTCGATAGACCAAATCTAGGTTTCTTAGCCTGCACAACCCCTTTACAGTGTTTCCTAGCTCCCACTGCAGAGACTCTTTCCAGCTGTGTTATGTTACCTCCTGGCTTGCTTTCTCTTGCTCAGAGGTTCCATGGCACATCCATGTGAGTCCTGCCAGCTGCTCTGGGCAAACCCCAGCCCTTCTGCACCACTCAGTAACAGGGTGCATTTGCCATGCTGCCCCAAAACATTATAAACCCTCCAGGAGGGACAAGGAAATGTTTGAGATGTGTGTCACTCTGAAAATTCAGGGAGATTTGCATCCTGCTGCATGTAAAATCCCAGAGAGCTGTTGGACATCCCAGGCCAAACCAACACCAAAAGAAAGGCACAAAACTGCAGCATGAGGGAAGCAGCACTATGGATGATCCCAAGCTGGTTCTAAGGGATATCAGTTCTGTGACGAATGCAAATTGATTTTTCAGACTAAGCTTAGTGGCTACTTATCTCCAATAGCAAAATTACATTCAATTAGGCTTGCTAAATAATTCATGGCAATACATTTGATGTGGCAGGAAGTTCCAGCAGTGAATCACCAGTGTTTCACATCATCGTGCTGACAGGAACTTACATTGTTTCTTACACTAAGATATCTTTCATTGTTTCCACCGTCCACACCCAGATTCTTCTGGGGCTTGAATTCTCCCTGTCTCCTCTTACCTAAGGCTGCATTTGAAGGGATAAAAGACATCTGCAGCCCTGAGGAGAAGGGCTTGAGAGTGTTGATTGATAAGAAGCTCCACAGGACCTGGCAATGATTCTCTCCCTCTACTCTGCTCTCATGAGACCCCACCTGCAGTGCCCTAAGGTTCCCAACATATGAAGGGCAAGGACCTGTTGGAGGGAGTCCAGAGGAGGCCACAGAGGTGCTCAGACAGCTGGAGCACCTCTGCCATGGGGACAGGTTGGGAGAGTTGGGGCTGTTCAGCCTGGAGAGGAGAAGGCTCTGGGAACACTTTAGAGCCCCTCCCAGTGCCTCAAGGGGGCCAACAAGGGAGCTGCACTGGGACTTCTGACAAGGGAATGGGGACATGGAACAGTGGGAATGGTGTTAAAATGAAAGAGAATTAGTTTAGAATGGATATTGGGAAGAAATTATTGACCCTGAGGGTGGGCAGGCCCTGGCACAGGTTGCCCAGAGCAGCTGTGCCTGCCCCATCCCTGGAAGTGTCCAAAGCCAGGTTGAACAGGGTTTGGAGCAACCTGGGCTAGTGGAAAGTGTCCCAGCCCATGGCAAGGGTTGGAAAAAGGTGACCTTTAAGGTTCCTTCCAACCCAAACCATTCTATGAAAAAAGCATTACTCCTATTGCGGTTTTTAGCTTAAAGCAATTTAGCCATACATGGAAGATGGATTTACTGCTGGATTTTTCTCCAGCAATGAAACACTTTCAAAGCTCTGCAAATCTTTTGTAATGAAGTGATGCAGAACCACTGTTTAGTCATGCAAATGAAATGAGAATTAACTGTAAAGCGTTCTGAGGACCATGAACTTTTTGCCAGAATTCATAGCAAAAGGTTTTTATTGTCAATCAAAAGGCACAAACACTTCAAAACTGTCCTTTGTGCGTGTGCATTGTCGGGAGAAGGGCAAACATTTTCTGCAGTCTGCAGGATACACAGGGTATCAAATATTGCTGGAAGGATGAAAATAGTTTTCTGAGAAACCTATGAACAGATACATAGAATTACTACTGCAAGCTGAGAGGGAAGAAAATTTTCTATTCATCACTGAAGCACCCCAACCTTTACCAAATCCATTCTTTTGCTATCTCCCTACACAAGACCAGAGCAGACTTTCAAAGAACAATATTTTGACAAACAAGCTACAAAATTCACTCTGTTCTGCTTTTCAGTCTGAATTATGTTTTCTCTTGATGGTCAGACAAACAGTTTTTCCCCCAGGCCAAGCCCATATCACTTCACTGAAGCCTGGTGAGCAATTCCAGGCTTGCCCCAAGACAGCCAAAAATGAGCTGGTTCCTGGTCTCAGTAACTTTATGCTTTGGGATTTGAAAACCTTCTCATTAATTGCTTTTCTCTAAGACATGTATTAATGCACAGGGAACCTAGAAACAGTGGCAGGAGCATATGTTGGATTAGAAACTAAGAACTTGCAACTGTGTCTCCTGTTAGCTGGATGGTTTTGTTTATTTGTGCCATCATGTTTTACACCCTCCCCTACATAGGAGTGTAATTAAAGTCACCTGGAAACATGAGCAACAGCAAAGCCACTGACTCCAGTCCTGCATGACAGTATATTCCTCTAACTTGGTTTTACATCATCTCTCAAATGCAGCCTGGCTCCACGCCTGCTCCCAGAAATGGGTAATTCCATAAATACATGGAATCCCCTTCTCAGCTACACTTTTTCCTCTGGAAATACCAGGTGCTGGGGCCAGCAGTGCCAGCCTTCAGCTCAGATCACCCAAGCACTGCCAAGTCAGACTTTCAGAGCACCACGTAGACACATTTAAAAGCCCAGCAGAGGCAGGGAGGAGGGGAGATCCACTCCACACTGCACGTGCAGCACTTCCCTCTTTGAACTGGAACATTTGTAAACACTGTTTAGCAGGCTGTATATAAAATTTGAGCTCTCCATTACCCTAATCTTAGAGATTATTACAGACTCTCTGATTGCTAAGGGATAAAATCCATTTTAACCTGTGCTTCCACCATAGCTTTTACAACATGAGATATAATGATCAGGTGCTCAACTGGTATAAACTACTGCAACTTTATTTTCTCTGCTAGCAGTAACAGCCAGTTCACATTATCCAAGGACTTCTTGCAAGGTTAGTATTAGACAAAGCTGGTGCAGCTCTCACTAAACTCTCTAGCATTTATTCTTTTTTGCTGCTGCTGTTTTCGCTGAGATCTTCACTGATGCGAAACAGAAAGATACTGTCTCTGCTGCAAACACTTGAGTTTGTTGACACATAATATCAGCAATAGATACTTTAAAAGAAGAAATATAAAAACCCTTCCACCACTGGCCAGAGTGCAGCTGGCGCAGTGGGACTGAGACCCAGTGGTCCTGCACAGCACATGGCAAGGAAGGAGCACGAGCACTAGTCCCAGGTACAGGCTGTTTCCAAATTCCTGCTTGTCCCTGTTTGCAGGGTGTGCATTACACAGTGACAGCTTCAACCCAGCCAGGGAAACAAGGTCATTGTCATCATGACAGCAAGCAAACTCTGAAGCTGTGGACTCTCAGCCTCAGGCTGTGGGTGTCTCCATGAGACTGTGATGCTCAATACCCAACTGGTTGGAGGTTGCTCAAAAAGCAGCAGCATCCTCTGTAATGAATGAACCAGTTGTACTCTGCACAAAAGCCCCACAGAATTTGGTTTATCTCTCGGCCTCCAGTTCAGTCCAGAGCTATAACTGTCTGTGAAAGCCAGAGAGGAATCCAGCTCAAAAGGTTTTGAAAGTGAAAGATATAAAACAAACCACTCAGGTGTTCTAAGAGCAAAGTGTTACCTGGATCTCTGGTCATGGAGCCAGGTACCTGCAGTGGGCCCCACCCTGCTGTGAGAGTGAGCAGCATCCATCAGAAAAGTCTGAATATCAGAGGTTAAAAGATGTGTTTCAGGAGGAACACTTGCATTATAAAAGAGTTAGTGAATTAGTCAGAGAGACTGGCAAAAGACCGGAAAGGCTGGAGAACACTTGAGCATGATGCCAAAAACCACAAGCCACTGAATGGCTCTGCTGTTTTGCAAGCTAAATGGCAATTCCCACCATTAGGACCAAGAGTGACAGCACTAACAAGATTTATCACACAGCATCTACTCTGGACTCAATGAAGAACTGCCCCAATAAAAACCTGCCAGCTTTGCTGATGTATATTATCCTTATTAGAACAGCCTCTCTGATAACCACATTCATCAGGAATTTTAGCAATTCATTTCTTCGTAAAAACTTCTGTGTATGAATTCAGCACAGACAGATGTGAATGGGAGCTTTGGAAAGACAGCATTATACTAATTCAGAGCTATATTTGTCAGTGGGTGTAGCAAAGAAAAAGGTTTAAAGTAGTTATTTTTCTGCAAAGCACATTTGTAAGTGAAATGGTAAATTACTGAAGAGCCTGTACTACTGCCTGAATTTGTATTTAGCCACACACTTAATCCCAAAGTCAGATGTAGCATGGGGACACTGAGGCCATTATCCTCAGGGTGTAGCAATTAGTGTTCTTCACTCTTCATTTTTCTTGACCAAAATCTACACATATTCCAAATTAGACACAAAACCAAAAGCAAGGAACTTTCCTAATGGCAGCTCAGTGAAGCAGGATCCAGCATCCCTCCCTCTGAGCTTTCCCACCAAAGCTGTTGGGTCAGATGGCTTGGCTGTGACAACGAGTGCCATTTCCCTGCCAAAGCTTGCTGAGCAAGGATGGGGAACTGCAAGAATTGTCACCTCCCATTTTCTTTCCAAGGTGACAGTGCAGAGACACAAAAGGAGCAGTTTTCCCCAGCTGCCCTCATGGGTCAAAGCAGCCAAACACAATCCTGGTACATTCCCTGTGCATGGAGACCTCAGAGTCTCCCCATTCCCACTCCACAGCCTGTCCAAGATGTGGTTTTGTGATTGCTGCTTTGCACAAGCACTGGGTGAACTCCAACCTGCAGCCAAGCAGGGCTGGAAAAGGAGCAGCAAAGACTCTTGCTGGGGTGCAGGACTTCCCAGCTGCATCTGTCCCAGCCAGCAAAGCTGCTTCTCAAGCTCAGACACATGTGGTGCACATGGCAAGGTGTCAGAGATGGCCACAGGGACAAGGTGACACACCTCTAACACAGCACACCACGATGCTGTTCCATCCCCAGCCTGTCCTATGGCAAGAGCTTTTGGGAATGCCATTCCAAGCATGCAGAGTGAAGCAGCAGTTTCCATATCTGCTCATTCAGCAGCTAAAAACCAGCAAATTTTAGAGTCCATGCACAATTTCAGTGTTATCCCCTGGTGCCACAAGATGAAGCTTTTAGCAGCAAGGTCACACAAAAACTCCCAAGTTTGCCACGCAGAATCATCCCACTCCCAGACAGCCTGACAGAGCTCTCAGAAAAGGGAGCAGCATCTCGTTTAAATCTGTGTGCATTTATGAATTTCTCAGCTCTCTCTGTACTCAAAAGGTCACATCACACTTTAAAGGGTCAGGAATAGGAAATGCAGCCTTCCGCTTCTGACAGCAAGTTATTCTTTTAATCCTCACAGCAGAGACATTCACTGTGGTGCTGAGGGCCTACAGTCTACCTAGTCCTGCTGCTGAGCTAGGAATAGCATTAAATGCAGAGGGATACCCTATGTTTGTAAGCCATGAACCATCAGTCTGTTTCCCAGTCTCTACCAAAAGCCACAGGTCAACACTCAGCCCCTCCTTTCCCCTGGACAGAGCTGAGGAGATGAACATGCATAAAACAGCAGCAAGGTATACTGAAAAATCAACATTTCAGGCCACTAAATCCATCCTCTTAACCTGTGAAGAGAGGGGTTTAACCTTGTGATGGTATTAACACAAATCTCACAGTATAGCAAACAGCAACTTAATTTTAGTGGTATAATTTTATCCCTGGATGGCCAGTCTTGCTAAATGGCATGTCTAACCCTCCAGAGGGAAAAAAGACCAGAAAAACCTGCAGCATGTTGTTATTGCAACAGAGAGGTGAGGAAAATCACCACAAAGACCCAGGAAACCATCCCACACAAAGGGGACACAAATGATGCCAGAGGCAGCGAGTGCCACAGAGCATTTAACCAAAACTCTGCAGGAACAGCAGGAATAAGAGCTGACAGACCTTCTCTCCTAACAAAAAGTTCATCATGGCCTCTGTGGAAATGAGGTGTCCTTCCCTGCACCAGCTGGTAAACGTGAAGAGACAAGGGCAGCAGATAGACTTGGAATCCAATTACATGGCGCTGGGTTGGACATGGGTGCTACATCCAACTTCATTCTAATACTTCCAAGCCCTTCAGAGACAATTTTAAAAGGCTAAAATGCAAATTTCAGCTCTTGCCAGCTAGAGAAGAATTTTCCACAACAGCCTCTAAAACATTAGGCACGTTATTATTAACGTCGTGCAAGAAGTGGACATTAATTAATGCTGAATTGCAAAGAAATTCCAGTAGTATCACATATTTCACTCCTGCTGCTGCAGCAATGAGCTCATTATGAATAAAGAAATTAAAAACATATATCAGAAGGCACAATTAATGGTCTTCCACTTATTATTAACTGTGAGCAACTTATACCACCAGACTAGAATAAACGAGGAGGAACATATCTCAGTTTTTGTTATAGGATAAGATCACAGCCCAAGGCACATCCTTTGCTGAGAACAAAGTGTTTATCAAGTGACTTCAAAGATACTCACTGTGACCTTGAGCCAAACACTTAATATCTGCCAGCCAGCAGGTTTTCTATCTACAAAACAGTAACAGCAGCTCTTACCTCCTGCAAATTCAAAGTTTATGGTGTGAGGACCTCTTTTGTACTCTGTCCTTGCACAGTGAATTCCATAGTGGTTGTGAACATCCTCAAGGCTCCTTCAGCCACAGCAAGGGGACAGTGAAATTACAGCTCAAGGTCACCTGGGAGGAATTTAGGAGCAGCCCTGCAGGAGGAGGAGCTGGGGTATCCAGAAACACCTGGACACAGCAGATGACAGCACTGAGAAACCCAGCAATGGGTGGTTACAGACAATCCGGGGAGAATCGGGCTCAAAGAGTCAGAGGTGAGCCAAGACCAGCTGAAGAGAAGCAGATCAAGCAGAATAGGGTCAGTCGGTCAAAACTCTGTGCTGCCAGGAGTGGGGGATGACATTTTTTTGCGAAGGTGTAGGATTGCACAATCATCCTTAAAAACAAGCCCCAAAGCCACGGCTGCGGTAAATCACTGATGCTCCAAGGACACCCGAGAGTAGCTCAGCTCCACGAGCAGACCTGGCCCAGGGACACCAGCTCTGTTCTTCAGCATCTGCCCCTTCCCAAGACATCTGTCACCTTGCAAATTAACCCAGGCTGACATTCAGCCAGGCACAGCTGCAGTGAACCTTTCCTGCAAGTTCCATGTCAGATACTTCTTTCAGTACTTCTTGCTTTCAGATCTTCTGTTTTTACTATTTCCATCAGTCTTTTTGTCTTGAACTGAACGGTTTGCCTTCACATTATTTCCATCATTGCTCTGTCCATATCTAATACGTGTGTCAGAGACAGCAAAATTCCATGAAGCTTTACTAAATCCAAGTTTTCTGGTAAATAATAGCAGCACATCCCCCTGTTCAAAGAAAATTATGAGAGATTTATTAATGTAGCATCAAATGAATTTCTGTTTTATATAATTATGCATTGAATTTAAAAAGAGATGTCATGCAGGCAATCTTTAGAGTTATAATAGACAATCTGTAAGAAAGAACAAAGGAAAATAATGTTAATAAAACATTATGCCCTAAGCAAGAAATATGCTTCATATATCAAACATGAGTAAAGATAGTTATTTGATGTAAAATGGAGGTGTGACCTTGCTGCAGAAGCGTTCATTACCTAACACTGCAACAAGCAAATTAATGGATTTTGGAATGGTGCAAATAACAGTAATAATAGTAGTCATTTTGGTTCCTGGCATTTGCTTGCTGACAGCCAGATTTAGCAGCAAGTGGTTTGTGTTATTTTTTTTTTTTTATGAAAGGGATTGCAAATAGAATTCCACATAACCTTAAAGACATCACAGAAGCATGTGTCTAGTGCAAGGGTATTGATGAGTAATCAAGGCTTTACAAATGCTTATAAGCCAAGCAGTGGAAGCCCAAAAACAAAAGGCTGGCTGCCAGAAGGGGATGTGCTTTATGCAAGGGCACAGGTACATGTGGTACTCTGAAGTATACAACATCCTGACATTTCCAGCCCCACATGGAAGGTGATCATTATGGTTACTATGGAAATTACTCACGCAATTTCACATGCCTTTTGCACATGATGAACAGTGATAAACAATTAGTCTGTTGATGATGTGAGAGGGAACTGCAGCACCGCTGGGAGGTGTAGAATTGTCAGGTATGAACATCTTCCTCCCTGCAGAGACTCCCTTGCTACGTGATGAGGGTTGTCTGAATTTCCTCTTCCAGTAGGTCCCAGTTCAGTTCTGGCTGTCCTGGGCTGGACTGCAGCTGCCCAGAGCTGTCCTGCTACATGGCACCACCTCAAATTATCAGCCACAAACCTCTTCTTCAGCAGCTGATAGAAAAGGTTTGCCCTTCCCACCCCCACAGCCTGTCTGCAGAGCACCAGGAGCAGGCCACAAGAATAATGCACTATTCCAAATGAAAATTTACTGCAAGAGTGACTGCTGCTCCTGGAGGAGTTGGACAGATAGGGAAAAGCTGATGGCATTGCAGCGATAGAGAGAGCACTGAAGTGTGCTGCCCCAGCTGAAGGATGTGCTGCCAAAATTTACCAAAGGGAGCAGGAAATGCTGTACAGGGGTTTTACCTCATTAAACCTCACAACACCTAAAATGGGCCTTAGGAGCCACTTGCAACAGAGGAAGTATTCTGTGTGGACCTGGCTGGATTGCCTTGTTTTTCAACAAAGATCACAAATAGATTTCTAAAACACTTTGATGTGTTTAAAACAGTAAAGTTACTAGGCAAGTAGGTACAATAAAAGAAACATCTCTGCAAATGGAAAACCCCCAGGCATATATGCCTTTCTAAATGCTATTGGAATCTTAAACTCTGATAATTGCTTTGTAATGTAAGCAAATGTATTATGAGCATGAACACCACAGCCCATGCATCACCATGGCTGCACTTTGAGCTCTGCCTTCAGTCATTTCCCTCAAAATACATTCTGATTGCAATAGGCTTAAATCTAACCCATGGCAAGAGCTGAAGTGAATTCATTTAGTGGACTAGCCTTTTTTCTCTGTGGTTTTCTGTTCAAGACTGGCAGAGGGAAGAAGCCTTGCACTACTGGGCAAGGCTGGGTACCAGCTCCAATGCTTCCAGCTGGGAGCCTGTCCTGGCATGGGAAAAGAGCTCCAGCAGCATTTCCAGAGGGCACCAAACACTTTGAGGTGTCTACAGCTGTGATTTATTAGAGACCACTAGAACAAGGCAACTTTTCTAATGTAGAAAATTTCCCTGCTCAAAGTGAACAAATTAAAATGGAGAGGGCTAAAAACAAACCTGGCTGCACCTTTGCAAGCTGTTGTTTCTTTCAGACATGCTCTGAGTTTAGCAGCTTCAGAAGCTGCATCTAAAATATATTTAATCTGCCCTGTGTTCTATGCCTTTCTCCTCACCCATCACCACCCAGGCTGATGCCCAGTTCCCCACACAGCCTCCTTGCCCCAGGGACAGGTGACAGGGCAGACACAAGGAGCTGCCTTCCTCCTCTCCACCTCTTCTGTGGACTAACACACACAGTAAATCACAAAAAAAACTCAGCTGCATCAGGGAGGGAATGAAATGAGGGGGGAAATTGCCTGAAGGTGCAGGAAAGGCTGGATTTGGTACATGGCAACAAGGAGCTCCCCAAAGCTGGAGTAGGATCTCCGTGGTGCTGGGCTATAGGTGACCAATCTATTGCTGGTAGGTCCTCCCATAAGTTTGCTGCTTATGCTTTTCGTAGAATTCAGGCTGCAGTTGTGTGTTGGGTGCCTGCTGCTGAGTTTCTGGAGTGAAAGTTTCACAAAAAAGCATCACAGTTTACAAGCAGTGGCCTGGAGAGGAAATACTGTGTTTTCCCTGTGTGAAGGGCTCTGAAGCATTTAATTGAAAAGCTTTAGCAACCCTGCACTTAGGAAGAGGAGCTTGGAATTTGACAGTAGGTTTTTGGTGTCAGATGTGTGCCTTTTGCTTTTCTGGGGAGAAAAAAAAGAATAACAAGGCAAACTGGCCAAATTGTGACACTGTCCAGCTTTGCAAACACTCAGTAAAGACCTGCTCAAACATAGGTGCCAAATTCTGCAGTCAGGCTTGCTCCCAAATATCCTGACCCACCAGACCCAGGAGGGGAAACTTCTGCTCTCAAGTCCTTGGGTTTGGGGACAAAACCAAAAAACTCCTTCTCCCTGTGTCCTTCCAGAAGAGCCATCCCAAGTGCACCCCACAGCTCTGAGCTTCCTGCTGGGTGCTCAGGACTGGGTATACCCCACCAGAACTGGGGGGGCTACAAGGGCTGCACTGCCCTCCCACAGATCCCAGCATGACAAGGGATCATCCACACTTGGGACAGGAGTCTGTTATAACCACTCCTGTACCCGTGTCCCAGACCTTTTGGCCATGCTGCAGTTGCAGTCATCATCACTTCTGAGAGTGCTGTGATTTTCTGTGCTTTCAGTTCCTCAATTACATTGATTATCACATTAAACATTCCTGGTACTACAGGAGGAAACTAAAAATAATAAGCTTGTATCTTCCTAATACAAATGAAACCCATTTGTACTACTAAAAGTGTAGCAGGTTCATTGTTTCACAGTAATGAAGCTTTCATCTCAAGAGATCCAATTCATAAAAAATACTTGCCAAGGCTTTGCACATTTTCTTTTTTTTTTTTTTTTAAACTGCCATTAACAGTCCTTTAAGTTTATATCTTATTCAGCATTAGACCAACAATTGAAATAAAAGGGAAGAGACACAGAAAAGCAGGAAGAAAACACCATCATCTCTGATGGCAGGGACCTTGCATCACCCTCAGCCAGGCAGCCCCGTGCCCACCCAGGCTGAAGGCATTGTGCACCTTCCCCTGCTATAAATAGCTGCAGACACCTTTGTTCTGCTTCCCAAAATAGAGACACATTGCAAAGGAGATAGGAAGAGCAAAACACTGCACATAAGCTCTGCTTTTATATCTATAAATATGAATTGGTAAGCAAACCCACGCAGGGTGGGCAATAGCCCAGCTGAGGAGATGCTGTCTGCAGGCATCTGCAGGGGAGCCAATGGAAGGATGCAGGCAGCAGGTGGGGGGTGAGGAACAAGCAGGTTTTGATGCTTTTTCACTTCTCCCCACGACATGGTCCAAGTCACAACACTGCAACTCAAATGCATGACATAAAAACTGAGATCTGGCTGCTCTGGAGTTTCAGCAAAGGTAAACTGTCCACCTTCAGGTCTGCTCACTGCCTCTGTAGGTCAGGACGGGCTGTGAGGGAGCATCTCCTGCTCCAGAAGAACTGAGTGGAAGGGCATGGCACCCAGGCTCTGCTCTGATGCTCCCCCGGGGGAGATGAGCTCCTGCTACCCCTGGCCAAAACAAAAGTGATCCTGCTTTTCCCAGCCTGGTGGCTTCTGGTGGCAGAATGGCACTGAGTGACAGTGCTGCTGGAGCTGACCTCTCTCCATCCTTCCCTCCATGAAGGGATCCTGGAGATGAAGCCAGCCAGGACATGCCTGCAGACATCCCTCCCATCAGGGGATCCATCTGCTTCCCTTCCACCAAGAGGCACAGGCTCACAGATCTGATAGCAGGAAAAGCTTTCAAGCTTCAGGAAGGAAACTTAAAGGCAGGAGAGAGGTGGAGGAGAGGCTTCCCCTTGTGATGTCCCTTCAAGTCTGAAACAGCAGCAGCTGACCCCTCACAGCAGGGTCTCACCTGCCAGGGCCAAGCCTCAGCACCCACAGTGGCAGCAGGAGAGCAGGAAGGGGAAGGATGAGCATCAATCTCCTGTTTTCTTCCTGACTGAGGTGGAAGTCAGGCCCTGCTTATCAGAACTTTGATTATCTAAAAACTCATCCCTTAACCAGAATGAGGTCGTGTTCCTGACATGTTCAATTGCATCAAAAATAGGCTTGAATATCAGCCCTCATTTACCAGAACCAGTTTATTGTCACCCATATTCCTTGGTAATTGTAGGTCTGAGCACTTTTGGCTTTGCTGGTATGGTCAGCATATTTACACTCAAGCTTTTTCCTGCTAAATATAAAGACCCACAGGCCTGAATCTAAGCAGGGCAGGATCAGGCCTTCCCAGGCAGAGCATATGATGCTGGAAATCTCCTGCTCAGATATTAGAGGTGTCACACATGGGAGCACAGACTTTGTCCCAAATTGCTGACATCCATGGAGTATGGTTTCCTTACCTGCCTGGAGGAGCTGCACTCCAGCTGCTGGTGCTTCCCAGGGCTGGGCAAGCTTTCACAGTGAGCTCAAAACCCTCTTGCAGGGATGGAAAAACAGCTCATGAATCTGGTGCTTTGTTGCTGTTTGTTGTAACAATTCGAGAAATTAGTGCTGTGGAACATAAGGCAAGTGAGGAAACGCAGAGAAGGATGTGAGTTGTCCAGTGACTGCCCTGTGAACCTGCCTTGCTCTTCTTCCTCTCTCTGTTCACTTCTGCCAGGGGCTGCTGGAAGGGTTCTGCAAGAGAAATCTAGGAGTGATATTAATTCCTGATTTGTCTGGTAAAAGGAATTGGAAACAGCTGAGTTCCACTCCTTTGGAATTGATGTCCCCTTCACTGCTGTGGTGGGCTCAGTGTCACAGAGAGCCCCAGAGGGAGCAGGGCAGTCCTGCTGGGACAGACACAGCATGCACAGGGAGTTGGGGCTTTCTGGCTGTAGGTGCCCCAGACAGGCCCAGCACGAGCAGTCACCTCCAGTCCAAAACAACTCCCTCATCCCTGAGCAACCCCAGGCAATTCTCACCACAGGGCTTCCTGGCCTGCGGCATCCCTCACTTACACTGACTTTCTGAGCACAATTACTCACTATTTCAAACACAGAGTGTTCTTAGCCTCACCTTGGACCAACTTTTCCAGCAGTACTGATTACTAGGGAAAAAAAAATAATCTTCAGTGAGCACCTTCCCTGCAGCTTGAGCAAGCAGCAAAGCACTAGGCAGTACTTTGCTGTGTGTGAGGAGAGGGTCAGGCAGCAGGGGCTCATTACCAGATCCAGAGGGCAACCAGGCAGCATCAAACACACCAGGCACGCCTCCTGCAGAAAGTCACCCCACCTCTGAATCTTTGTACTTGGCAATCAGTCCCACGCAAGGCCAGAAATCTGGCTTATTAAAGCATGAACTGCTGAGCCCCTTGTTAAATGCCAACCTCATCTTCTCCTGGGGGATTATTTACCCCGCAGATGGGGTTACTGACCCTGGAGCAGCAAAAAGGATTTCTAGCAGAGATGAGGCAATTGGGGCACATTTGCCATCCATAGGGTAATACCAAGCTGTCTCACAGAGAGGCTGCTTCCCACACACATCAGAAAATATCCAGTATAGCTGTGTGCACACAAGGCATATGTCTCTGTATAAGGTATCTACATGGTGTAGCTCCTCTTTCTGCTTTCTGTGTTTTATCTTTAAATTGGGAGAGCTTTTTAGTAGCAAATCATCAGAGAGGAACTGCTAGTTACCAAGGAGATTCTCTGATGAATCAGAGACTGACTGGTATAAGACCTAGACAGGCTGTAGCTTCTTAATTTGCGAGACCTCACATTTTAAACAGGGGAAAAAAGATCCTATCGCAACTAACTGTGGACCTCACTGGCAAAAGCCGCTTTTCTTTTTGCTGTAGAAGCAAACAACAAGAGCGCAGCCTGGGAAATGAGTGAGCAGCCGGAGACGAACGGGAGCGTCTCTCCAGCACGTTCCTGACTCAGAAAAGCAAATACCACCCAAGGACAAAGTGGTCTGATGGAGGTGACTGAGGGAAAGGCTGGGAAGCCCCTGATTTCACACCAGCAAAGGCAAGGGCACGCAGGGATGGGTGAGCACTGGAGAAAGAGCCGCACGCCTGCTCCTGCCCAGCCCTGACATTTCGGGAAGCAGAGGGTGCACGGCCAGCGAGGTGCTGCCTGTCCGTGCGCTGGCCACGGGATCAGCACAATACTGGGACTGCCCCAACCCTCACCTCCTTCTTCTGCCTGCCTCCTGCAGCTTTCTTCCAAGGAGCAGGTGAGAGGGATGAGCTTTGCTAAATGACAGAGAAGGCACCTACTCCACACGGAGCATCCTGCCCTCATGGAAATTGCCATCATGCCCCAGGGAAGTCACGGCAGCCGAGGATGCGCAGGCAGAGCGGATTTCAAGAAGAGTTTTTATAAATGTGGGGAGAACAAGGAGCTTCGTGAAATAAAGTTTGGAGAGAGAAAGCTCATCTTTTTTTGGGTTGACTTTATTCAGAGGGTCTTCACACCCACTTCCTTCTGACAGCTTGTTTCTGTGTAGTTGCTGAATTCTGGTGCTTTGCCTCTATTTAAAAACCAAAAGTAATTAAAACTTCCTGGGAACTGTGAAAGCAGCAAGAAATACTTGGACACATTGAGAGACAAGATATTTGGAAGCCTTCTGCTGGTAGATAGGCTGTTTTCCCAAAGGTGGCAACTACAGAAGTTCATAGATGAGAGGGAAAATCTCCCTGTCACATCCCATTGAAATCTCCATTTTAGGCACTGCTGCTCCTCTGCTGCTCAGGTAAACCTGATCCGTATGGGGGGAAGCTGCTGGATGGGACAAGACATTTGGGATGGGGATGGTGGGAGAACTTAGGGAAGTACTGGGGGGTGGAGAGTAAAGCATGTATTAGAGTACATTCAGGTTCTACTGCTAGGTGCACACTGGAAAAGGATTTCCTAGAGCGATTACATCTGACAAGAGGCTGGCTTTAACTGAGGAGTCGAGTGAAGGACATTTTATTAGTTAACCAGTTTCAAGTGCTGCTTTGAGATATAAATTACACTTGCTCATCTGAGGAATGAATTTGCTGTTGGTAGCATTTGCAGGCTGGAACTAGAGGCTTACAGTAATGCCTAACTGATGCATATTGTGATGTTTCAACTTATTAGTGTACCCTGTGGACCTCATTTGGAAAGCAAAATACTCCAGAATGCTGCAATAGAGACTGAAAACAGCATATGGGGTAGGGAAGGGACACAAGAACCACTCCCTGACAGCAAGCAGCTCTCAGAAACACAAAGGAAAATTGTCAGGAAATTCCAGGCTGTGGCTCAGAGCCAGGGGGGAACTCACTGTCCATTCCCCTCCAACTTCATACACAGGAGCTCACACAGCATTCACTGGCAGCGCTCCCCAGCTGTGTCAGGAAAACTAAAGGTGGAGGAGTAACAAATTAAAACTGGCTGCCAGTTTTAATGCATTTGCTGGGGATTTGGGTCTTATTTGACTTCATATCTGTGATCTTTGTTTTAAGGTGGACTTGAAGTGTTTTATGCGTTTGCATTTAAAACAGAAAAATCCTGAGGAAGCTGCCAACTTCCCCCGCTGACAGAGCACAAAGTTCCACACTCTCCCCAGCTTTCAAGCATCCTGCTACACCACAGCAGTGCCATTACTCCAGCCCTGGGCTGATTGGGAATATCCATATTCCTCAGAATGCATTCAGAGTTCGTTTGTTCAAATGTGTACAAGCAGCAGAAACTGCTGGAACAGGAACTGTACCATACACAGTGATTTAAATCCAAGAATAGAAAACAGGCAGGTTATGGATTTATGAACAGAAAAACTAAGGCAATGAGCATTTAAATAATTTTGATAAAAAGCTTGAAGCTGAACAGAACAAGTGTCCAGAAGGGAACTTAAATCTTCACCTGTACTTTGTAATAACATATTCTGGAGAGCCTTGGATGCTGCACAGTGCAGTTGGTCTGAGCACAGGGACCAGCAGTAGCAAAGCCCCTTGTGGTGTGATCCCTGGGCTGGAGCAATACCTGCATTCTGCCTTTGCTTGTGAATTTTGACTACAGCAAATGAGGAGGGGATTGACAGTAGTCTGAACAGTGGCTTTGGAGTAAGGTTTGTCACCACAAACATCCGCCTGTTTGTGGTGAATAAGGTAAAAGAAAGAGGTGGGGGTTCATGGGGAATGTGATCTGCCAGGTGAAGGGTGGTTTCCACCAAGCAATGACAGCATATTTGGTCCCTCCTCCTAACCTGGTGTGGGAATGAGGAGAGATTGTTAGATAACACTAAAATACAAAGAGACTGGCAGAGCTTGCTCCAGCCCTCCATACATTTTTACATGGTGTTTCTGGGCAATCAGCTATTCTCAGCACATAGAGTGTCTGTTGCTGAGCACGGAGTCCAGGCACTGGGGGAACTTATGAAACAGCCATACAGATTAGCTCCCTGCCATAATCATCTCAGTCCCACTGGAGGGAATCCCATCTTTCCTTAGGAAGCCTTAATTGCCCCACTAGAAATCTTATTCTCCAGCAGCCCCTTGACAGGGCAGGTGGGTTTTACTGTCCTGCACCAGCCAAAAAAAGTGGGTAGAGAGATGCCACAAGATACTTCCCCTGTGTCCCCCATGGTGTCCCAGCATTGTCTGACCCCAGCCATCATCCCAGGAGCCCCAAGGCTTGGGTGGGTTGAGTCTGCCGGGTTTAAGAGCAGGACTCAGGATCAGCCCAGCACCTCCCATGCCCTGGAAGACAAAGTTCTGTGCTGGCACAGCAGGGAGGTGCAGGATCCCTCCTGACAACCTTCTCTGAATGACCCAGATTGCACCAAGGGGCTCTGGAGGGAGCCTGCAGCCAGCACTCTTCAGATGGGAGCACAGGATTTACAGCATGGGGCCCAAGAGAGACAAGGAGCACAGCCATGGGAAAGGAAAGCAAAAGGCCTCAGCACCCCTCCCACCTTCAAAGCCGGTAATTGTTTCTTAATTCCCTTTTGGCTTTTGCTTTTAGAGGAGCTGGAGAAGTCACCCCTTCTCTGTGCTGCTTTGCATGCCAGGTGCAGACTGCTGGGAGATCCCAACACCAAGCACTGAACCTTTCAGGCTACAATCCAAAATGCCAGAGGCAACACAGCAGACTGGAGCATTGCATGTACCCAGAAAGGACCAACATCTCTCCCCTTTAAACTTGAGGATCATTTGGGAGGTCAGTGTACCCTGAGCCAGATGCAGGATGTTGTGCCAACAGAGGGCAGGGACAGCAAAGTCTCCTGGCTTTTCCATGCTTGTTCAGAAGCTGCAAACACAGAAGTACAGATGCTTGCAGCACCCTGCAGGTGAAGGTCAGGCAGAGGCAGCAAAGGGGTCTGCATGAGCTTCTTGAAATAATGCTTGGGGGAACATGCCAGAAGTTCCCCCTCCCAGGAGAGCATCCCTTTGGAGCACTGCAGCACCTCTTGGGCTGAGCAATCCTTTTGGCTCTTATCATCTAGTTGAAATGCAACAAGCATCCTCCCTAGGCAGGTGCAAGCCACAAGCACCATCATTCCAGACATGTAAGCCACTTAGAGCAGCACTGCCTCTCTCTTAATGGAAAAGAGGCACCACAGCAATAGCTACACCATGGACCATTAACTCACTGCCAGGCAGGCTGATCATAGACTTTAACATGCATTTAACTAGAGGTCTAGAGCAGAAGTACTGCAGTGCAACTGTAGAAATGCAATTTTACAGGAACTGCTTTAGTGCCTGTTGAACTTGGTGGCAAAGCTGCCTCTGGCTCCCATGTGAGCAGGGACTCACTTCTGTGTGCCCAGGCAAACACCGTCAGGTAGAATATTTGGTTGTTAACAAAAAGAATGAGGCAGTATAACTCTATTAAGTGTTTCACCAGAAATTAGGCAGAAAATTATTTAAATGTCATTTATGTAAAACTTCCCCAGTCCAGAACTGAAGATCTGCACTTCTGATGCAACCCCACAGATGTGGGGGCATCAGGCACATTGATATTCCTTGCTGGGCTGCATCCAGATCAATCTGGCTTCATTTAGTACAGCACAGGCTCATACTTGTCCCTTACTGCCCAACCATCATCTCCCAGCTGCCCTGTTAGGGTGTGCAGGGGGGGAAAAAAGCCAGATTTCTATGTAATACCAGTCAGTTTAATTACAATTTGCTCAGCAGAGCCTTGTCCATTTCTAAAAGAGTTGTTTCCCTCAGTTGGTAGGCTGGTCTTGCTAACTGGTATGTGTCCAGCAGTAGTTATTTTCTTCCTAATAGCAATGGAGATGTTTGAATTGTCTTTAATTGGAGCTTTCAAAGATCCCCCCTGTTCCTCAGCAATTAGCTTCTGTACTGGGTTTGAGCTGAAGAGTAGCACTCCATGCTAGAAATACAAAAAACTTTAAAAAATGTCCATTTTTTATTCTGCTTTAATCCTTAACTCTTGTTGATGTGTAAAGGTTGGTGGGGGCGTGAAATGCATCCCATATGAGGAAAGCACAAGTGAAAAACCTCAGAAATGTTTTAAGCCTGTCCATATCCCACCCACATGCTCACAGTTGGGTTTATTCTGCTTAAAACTGAAGTCTGACCCCTACTAATGACATAGTTAATTATCTCTGAGTGAAGCTGTGAGGAGCACTGGACACTTCCTAGGCAGGGGAGTTTGTTGGGAAGCTCTCAGCCCTGCCAGATCCCCTGACAGCTCTCTGCACTGCAGGCTCCCCTCCAGGGACCAGCAGGTCAGCATCAGCAGGCAAAGGTTGTTCCTGGGATTTTCTGTCAGCCCAAGTCTCAGTGTGGAAGGAAAAGAGCTTTTCCCCCTCCCCTCATCCCCAGCCCTCTCACTTCCCACTGGGCACACATCCATCCTTCTCTGTCCCTCAGGTCTTATCCTTATTAGATTTCCCACCCAGGCCTCATTCTACCTCCCCAGCTGTCCTCAAGCCAAGGCACTCCATCTGACACTACAAATTGCCTTATTCTCACCCTCTTCCCACCCCTCTGCCCTCCATCCCACAGCCTCCTGCCCCCCTGCATTGTCCCCACACCAGCTCCACAGCTGGCACAACATTCTTATCTGAGGGATGGTGTGCTTCTAGCACCTTGGAAAACCCTCCAGCCAAATTATTAAAACCATTTAATACCACATCTTACTGGTACAGGCATTGAGCTACTTAAAATAATTGTTTCTCACCAGTTACAGATAAAACAGACCTTTTAATCATTTTTTAATCATTAAGATACGGCCTGATGTGCATTATGAGATTATTAACAGCCCCACAAGTGAAATAACAGATACAAGACCAAAAGCTAAGTCTTAAGTGTTCTCAGATGCCTGTATATTAATCATTTTATATCTCCATAGGACCATTTACCAAGGGTTTCTACTATCACAAAATCTTAAAGCCACAAGACAGCTCTGTTCCCATTTGCAGCTCTTTCCTACAGGAGGCAGAAGCAGGGAAGGCAGGCACTTGTTTGCCTCCAAATAGAAGTTATTCAAAAACATGGAACAGGATATAGAAGTTTTGATTCCTCATTTTCTATTTCACTCAATAAAAAAACAGTGCCTTGGTCTGTCTATCCTCTGCAGCAATTATGGAATTAATGCTCTTTTTAAAGTGTATTTTTCTTCAGTGCTTTCTAGAGAGTACACATCCGCTTCTGCTCTCATGGGCTCAAACTGTACTGCTGGTATTTTTGAAATTGATTGCAGACTTCTGATCCATAAAAAATAAGCAACACCACGAGCAAAACCAGAGCACAGGTGCTGCTGAAAAATGCAGTCACTGCTCAGAATTTGAGCTTGTGGTGACACAGCAGGAGACAGAAACCCACAGCCTCCTTCCTGCTGCACAGGGGCCAATTTCCTTCCATTTGGGGTTTAAAGAGATGCCCACACAGCAGTGCCTGAGCTCTGTGTGCCCCTATCGAGTGCTCTGAGTGCTCAAGAAGCAGCACAGCTTGGCTTTAATTGCATAAGCACACAGCTTGTTCAAACTCCTCTCAGGCCCACACTCGAGGATCTGAAGTGGTCCTTCGAGCAGTCACAGCCCCGGATACATCAGGCTCCTTTGCACACACATGAGGTGCTTGAAGGCTCCCATCCTTGCTCCTGGGCTGCAAATAAGTGTTTCCTTTTATGCTGGAGAATCAAAAAGACCAGCACATTTCTGATGTCACAATGGTCAGGGAAAGCAAGACAAAAAGTTTTGAGCAGAAAGGCTCTACCAGGATTCACTGTAAAGCATTGGATGAGTTTAATCTATCTCCTTTTTCTCTTTACAACCACACTCGATGCAGAAGCAGTACATTTCATCAGGGCACCAGGAAGCCACTGCACTGCTCCCAGCCCAGGCTCTGCAGGAGGAACCATCACACACACAAACACCTATTCCAGACTGGCCATTTTGGGGTTTTTTGTTGTTTGCACCTGACACAAACATCCAACCACACTCATAAGTCAGTCAAAGCATCTGCAGCTTCACAGGCAAACCCATCATGTGAGACAAATGGCTCACTCGTTCTCAGCATGGTTAATGGCCATGAACTTGGAGGCTGAAATCTCAGTTCATGCCAAGGAATACAATAATCATCAATAAATTCTGTCCACAAATAACCAGAGAAGTCCTGAGCTGTGCTATGGACCAAGGATGGAAAGAAGACTCGTTTATGCCTCGGTTGTTTGTGATCACTCCAACACTCCCAGAATTGGCTCCCTCAGAATTATGTTTAATGAGTCATGGCTATAGCCTAACCCAGAACAGCTCAGTGGTATGTCATTAGATCTGCTGTCTGGCACTACAGATACAGCTGCTCCCACCCAAAATCGCCCATTAGAGCCCTTGCACTCGTTCAGCAAGAGGCAGTGCCTTCAGAGCTTCAGCATCAGGCCAAGAACAACCAGGTGCTCAGGTCAGGCAGCTACAACCATCAAATACCCTCTTGTCAGCCCTGCATATGCTGTGAGGAAGGGTTGTTTGTTTAGGGGAGGTAGTCAGCTGAGAGAAGGGAAAGCAAGTCCCTTGTCCCTGATCAGAAGCATTACAGACTGGAGATCCCTTCTGAGGGACCAGAGCCAAGCTATTGCTTCTTCAAGGACCTGGCCAAAATCCAACCCTTAAAAAGCATTATCAATGGCATGTTGTTAGGTGTCCTGAGGAAAAAGATATTACAGAAATATGGGCTATCATTCATTATTGCTGCCAATTTTATAGGACAAATGTCAGCATAACACAGCCAAGGCCTCGTGTTTCTGATGCCAGCAGGAGCTCACAGCCCTGGAAAAGCAGGCCAGGCACCCTCATGCCTGCCACCAGCTGGGGACAGGGCCACCACTGAGGGCTACCACAGGCAAGAGCTCAAATGCCCTGCCAGAGTTCAAATTTGTGTAATTTTATTTTTCCCAAAAGTGCTTTTTTCTTCCTCCACCTTTAGCTGAAATCCCTGATTGTGCTTTTCCCAGTGAGGGGACTTGGTGCCCACATGCATCTTCTGGCTGCACCCTCGTGTTTTCCCCCAAGCTGTTTCCCCATCAGGGGTGTCCATGAGAGCACTCAGGCTGAGTCTCATGCTGCAAACCATCTGGTACAGGCAGCATCAATCAGCTTCCCTCAGGCAAGGTCTGATTATTAACAGTGGAATTTTCCAAATATTGACTCATTTTAGCCTAAATAATCTCATTCTGCTGTTATTGCCTACAAAGATGGCTCTGCTTCACCTTCCACAATACTTCAAAAGTGATTTAGCTGCATCAAAGATATCTCACGTGGAATAGCACCAGAACCAGGGCAGGTTTAGTGCAGTCCATCAGCTAAACTGAAACTCCCAGACCCCTACCTGCTCCTGTCAGACAGTGATAGGCATAAATCAATACACTCATTTCTGCACCCTTTTTCCATGACTGCATGCCTGCAGCAGGGAGGGAAGCACATACATTGAACCTTACTGAATTCGGTGTAGATTACAGTGAACACAAAAAGTGACATCTTGATGCAATATAATTTACACATTTCACCCCAGAAGGGAGCAAAGTTATTTTAAAAAAACATGTATATATAAATAGGAAGCACATCAGACTACTGTACACAGTACCTTGGAACACAAAGAACAGCTTTCCACTTGCTTGCAGCTCCCCATTCTTTGGTCCAACATCTCTTAAAAAACCACAAAATTTCTTCAAAACAGCCCACAAAGAAGCACCACAGAACAAACCCCCAAGACTCTCTCTGTCCTGGGTGAACTATCCCTCTGCTCTTCATCAGCCTGGATCATGGGCACCTGGAACCCACAATCACCCATCTTGCTGGGCTGATTGCTCTGAATTGCCATGGTTTCATTAACTTCAACAGATCCCTAATGATAATCAGTGTCAGCTGAGAGTGCAGCAACTGTTTCTGCTGTTTGTTTATGAGCCCATGTTTATGAGTGTTTGGAGAGAGTAGATAAAAAAAAATCACTTTATTTTTCATATTAAGCCTGAATTCAGGAGGGTGGTAGCTAAAGCTAACTTGTTTGCAAGGAAAAGGATTTGCTTTGTGATACACTGGTTCTACCTCTGAAATTCAGCTATGGGGTTTAGCATCCATTTATTTAGAACAACTTCAAGGAACAGCAAGCAGGAGGTAGAGGAGGTTTTGGATGTTTTCCTGTTGCTAAGGAAACTTCCTTAGTGGTGGCTCTGGGCTCATCACAGCTGGGTCACTTGGGCTTTGCTTCTCTGAGTAAGGGGTGAGTCATGGCTGGAGAGCAAATGCAAAAACTTCCTCAGGAATGCCTTTATCCAGTGCTTCTACTCACATGTGAGAATAAAGATTTGGATTTTAAAGTAGTGGTTCATAATAAAATGTTCTAGCAAATTTATATTAATATTTTCATTAGTAGTCACGTGCTCCATGTTACCAATTGTATCTAACCCTTCAAACACACAGGGAAAATAAAGCATTTTTTTCCACACACTTTTACAGGTCCTGTCAGCATTAGGGTACATCATGCCAAAAATGTCTTGATGTCACTACACTTTGAATAACACTGCTTTCTAGCTCCCTTCACATGATACAACCAAAATCTGAGGTACTCAACACCAACACTCATTTCTGAAACTCCCAGTAATAGATTTTTGTGAGGCACTAGTGGCCAAACTTAGGTTTCAATCTTCAAAAGAAGAAAGGAGTGGTTATTAACCTTTACCAAACCAGTTAGGTGTGCTGACATACAGGAAGGTGCTGATGCAAGAATGTGACACACATGTGACCATTTCATGCTCTCACCTGTAAATTTCGTGGTCCTTTTACACCCTTGTGCACCTTATCTCTGAGAGGCCACCAAAGAAATACCTCCTGGTTTTGTATGTTTGATTCAGGTTTTTTCACATCTTGATTTTGTTTCTGCAAATGGTGATGAGTTTGACAGAGGACCAGGCATTTTTAGGCTGTCATAAAGTGTGGATATTACAGATGTGCATTACAAGGCACTTGTTAATGATATTGTATCTTTGTACTTAGGGCTCCATCTGGATAATCATCCAAATGCTTAGCTGAGCTTTAGACCTCATAGGTCTTCAGCATGACCTGAAGTTGCTCTGATTGCTCATGGGATGATGGGCTCACCAGAATTCTGAATCAGGCCGTACTCTGCTCCTTCTTGAAGTTCTGGTCAAACCTTTCAGCCAGAGAGCAGCAGTTGGTGTTTCTCATCTCAGTGTTTTCTTTAGCAGCCTCATGACTCCCCTGGTCTGGGTAATGCCTGTTCAGTATTGCCCTGGAACAGATCAGGAATGAATCCCAGGGTTTCATTCCCAGGCAGAGTATCTGATGAATCAAATAGCTCATCAAGCTGTACTGAACTGAAGAAATGAGTATTCAGTGATTTGTTTAACTCCACGTGCCTTCCTGTAATGAAGATTTCATCTACACTTCCAGACTTCTAGATTTTTAATCTGAGATTGACAGAAGAAACTATCTAAGGATTCAGGTCTTAAGCAATGGGGGTTATTTCTCATGTCTGCTACCACACAGCACTGAGAAAGATGGAAATGCCACATTTCTCTTTCCTCTCCTGTTCCCCTGGTCAAGGGCTTGTTTTCTTCTCACAGGCTGTAGGAGCTGGACTGCCTGTTTCTCCATTTTGCTGTCAGACAGTTCTGAAAGTGTCAGAAAAAGTCCAAGGTGCTGCTGGCAGTCCCCCAGGGAGATGGAGCTGCCAGTTTGGCACCTGCCACAGCCCTCATCCAGGGCATTTTCAGTGCCAGGACCTCTGGCTCCAGCCTCCTGCTGGGGCATTTGGAGGACCCTCACAAGGAAGGTTTTATTTTGTGAACGTAAATCGCTGTGGAAGAACAGTGAGGGCTGAGCTTGTGGTGCCTGAAGGCAGTCAGAGTTTAAGGCTTTAGGCTGCCTGTTCCTGTCTTGTTTGACTCCTGGCCTCTCTGCTTTGGTAAACAATGCAGGCTGATCACTGCATGATGCCTTTCCCCAGGCATATGGCTGCTTCCTTCTAAAGCCTTCTTACTATGGAAGTTTACAAATGCTAAGATAAGCATTTAATCCTGCAGGGCTCGTGTTCAGTATGGTCAGACCATCTGCAGGAGCTCTGCTGCTCATGCCAGAGCACCCACCCCAGCAGGACAGCTCAGACAGCTCTTTCAGTGACTTTAACCAGTGGGTTTGGGGACCAAAATTAAACTCAAGACCCTCGAGGGAACATTTGGCTGATTTGGGACCTGCTCAGACCCTTTGATATATATCTGACTGTCTCCTCCAGGCAGGCTGCCTTGCAGCAAGTCCTCATCATTCATTTTAAAGGAGATCTGCATTACAGTTGGAATTTCAGAACCCTCTGGAGAGTCTTGCAGTGCTCTTTTCCCTCCTCTGCTCACCTCGCTGCTCTGCAGCAGCCACCAGACCAGGGAGGATGCTGGGTTCTTACTTATTTGTGGATCTCAACAAATGCAGTGGGTGTCTTAAGGTCAAGGGTCCTCCACATCTCTACAACATCTCCTCTGCTAAGCATGTGTTGAATTTATCAACAAAATCTTTTAATATTTCACGGGAACATTAAGGTTGAAAAAGATTTCTAAGATCATCAAGTTCAACCATAAATCCAGTACTGCCGAGTCCACCTCTAAATGTCCCTAAGATATTTACCATGTTCCCTACTGTCTTTTGTGAAAATGTACTTTGGCAAACACCTACCATACTTCATTTACCCTTGATTTTATAGGCCTTGCCAAGGACATTTCCTATATGCTATGTTAGGTGCTCCCATTTGCTCGTGTAAGCTGCCATTTCCCCAAACATCAAAACGTTTCTAGACCTCTATGTAAAAGTCTTTCAAAAATAGAAGAATGAGTTTTAATACTGCTTCTCATTAGTTTAATGGGAGGTTTGTAGGTTTGTTTGTTTTTACAGTAAAATAATTGCTGTTGCAATTTATTAGTCACACAAACATAACATTGTTATGGCTTAGGTAGCAAAGCTCGCTGTAAACCTTTGCTAGGTGGGCTGTAGCACCCCCTCTTAAGCTTGGGGTGTTTGGCCTTAGGATTCCAAATTATGTTCCAAATTTTCAGACATTCCAAATCTTGGAAGGTGAGATGAGTTAATACCCAAACCTACCTCTACTCTCAAGGCAGCAGTTCAAAGTGAGACCTGATTCCATCTGGCTTAGACAAATGATAAATTTATCTGTTGCTGCCAGCTGTGAAACAGCAGGGAGCTCGAGATGAGCACCCACAGCATTCAGCCCCACAGGCCAGGGTGTTGCTCTCTGTTTCTGGATCTAGATAAAAATCCATCAGCCTCCTGGGAAGGAAGAAGGTGCAAGGGTTAATAGCTCAACAGTGCCACAAGCTGTTCTGCCTGACATGATGGGACTCTTTTGGGATCACTGCTTCTTGTGGTATTGTTGTTATTTTCTTCAGCCTATCTGCAAGAGAAAGTCTAATCTTATGTAATATCAGCCTCACAGTCTCAGATGAGACCATGTGGAAATGGTTTATTCTACACCCATGCAACCACCAGAACACTCTGTGTGTGAAGATTCAATGACAATTCCTCAAAGGCCCTCCCAAAATTTAGCCCAAACCCTTAAATGGACATTTGACTTTATATCCACTGGTTATATTTCTAATTATTTATAAAAAATCAATGACTGATTTCCGAACCAAGACTTACTGAAGATTTAACAGCTTGGCATTTGAGCATCAGTACTTTGTTTCACTGAGTTTTCCCATCCACTCCCTTAACTAGATGTTACCTCCCAACACAGAGCTCCAGGGCCAGCCCTGTGTCATGAGGAGCCAACAGGCAGCAAATGTGACATTGGAAAAAGGCAATAGATTTTCACGAGTTGTTTGGCCACTGACCACAGTTGTACATGGCTCAGAGAGGAAACCTCAGAACAAGCTCCTCTGCCCTCCTATCAATACTGGAATCATGCAGCAGGTCATGGGTTGCCTCCAGGGCAGCCAGAAATTTGAACCCAAAACCAGACTAAACTCATTTGCAAACTTCGTGTCTCTATTCTCCAAAAACGTGACTTGCTCTAAAGATAACTCCATTTACTTCCAGATTGCCTTAAAAAAGCCCTTCACCTAACTTTGACCTTAAATCCTTCTGCTCCAGTAAGGGCTGAGAGAAGACTGTTCTTTAGGACTCCAGCACTTGTTAATACTCTTAAAGAGATTACTCAAATCTCCTAAACAAATATCAGAATAGATTCTGGATTAATCTTGGGTGCTAAAATGACCTTGCTGATAAAATCAGCATCATCAAACCTCACAGACTGAAGAGGGAAGCCTTGGATGTAATTTTGACTCGGTAGCTACTATCATGGTAAGTTATCAGACTGCTCTGCATCTCTCTCCCCCTATCTCTCATACTCTTGTAATATTCCATGGGAATCAGTAAGAGAAGTGTCAGATCTTCCAGATCCTCGTGGGAAAAACAATACACTGAGACAGTCACTGGGGCTGTGCACCACCCACTCTTTTCTTCCACTAGTGCTTTTTGCTTTTCCCACTTTGGATATTTTAGTTGTTTGGTTCATTTTGGTGTCAGCATGAGGCTGGTTTGTGGAACATCCCAACTCCTGTGCTGTTCAAAGTGCCATTGATCAGATGTGGATTCAGTTTTGTGCTTTTGGCAAGGTGGTCAAGCATGATGGTGTACCCTGGGGTCCAGCATGGACCATCTCCTTTGCCTGCCACCTCTGAGTGATTTACCCTGTCTGCAGATAATGCCCAGAGTTATTTCTGTCTTGTGTCCGTGTGCAGTTTCCTTTGCATCTCACTTGGGCTTCAGAAATAATTTGTCCTGCAAAGACTGATGTGGATTTTGGCCTTGTAACAAATATTTTCCTAAGAACCAGAAGTGAATTCTTAACCAGGGGTTTGTGTTAAGTATTTTTTGTCACTGTTGTGGCCAGGAATGAGTCCCAGAAATTTTCCCAGGATCTGTGAGGAACATTTCACAAAAGAGAGGTCATTGCATCACTTTCAACCTACATCTCTTCTGTTGTTGCTCTTTTACAGTTCTTCTCTAACCCCCTCAGATTTCCAGTGTCTGTAATGGGAAAAAATTAAATCCAATAAGAAATAACTGGCTATTTTTAAAAAATATTCCTTAGAGGGCAAAGTCCATTACAACTGAAGCATTTACATTTACTTCCAAATCTCTTTACCCAATTTTCATTTTAATTTAGTCATTTGCTAATCCTAATTTTCCAGCACTGTGCTTACAATATCTAACCGAATATCACTCATGTGGAAACATATTAAAATTCTGCAACAGACTGGAACTTATGGCCTCTGAACTCTTGTCACTTTGCTCCTCAACTGTCAAGATGTAATGGTGGGTCTGACTCCCTCTCCTTACAAACATATTAGTCACCAATCCCTTCCTGGGCACTGCTCCATTTCACTGGCACTGCTGTCCATTATGGCAAAAGTCCCACCAAACTTCAGGTCACCTTGAAGGAACACAACTTTCACCAAAAGATTCCTTCACATGCTGTTATTTGGGCTTCCATTGGTCTTAAATAACGTGATACATTTCAATGTTGACAGTGTGGTGTGTTGTGCATAGAAATAGCAAATGATTGCACTGTGTCAGAATACTGGCAATAGTGTGATTTATGCCCTGCAGTCAGAGCTGAGAAACTGTGTGTTGCACACCCTTGAGTCCCAGGTAAAAGGATGAATGATCTGGTTTTGTTCTCCTGAGGAGGGCTGCTGTTTGAACAGGCAGATCCGAAAGCTCCGATTCCATCACATCACCCTGGTTCACCCACTCCAGATGGGGCTGGGACTCTCTTCTGGTAAAGAACACCACACAGGGGGGCCACAGTGGACCTTGGCCTCTGATCCCAGCTGGGCTCACAGGGATCAAAAGTGTCTGCAAGGACCCCAAGCTGAGGCTGAAAGTGCATCTCCAGATGAGGCAGCTCAGAGACACTTTGTACTCAGTGGTGCTGGCTCCCTTCCCTCCACAGCTGCCTCATCCATTCTCCTCAGGGGGTTAGATTTCTGTGAGCTAATTTAGGGAGAAAAGCCTTTTTAATCCTGTATCTTACAGACTCAGAGTATGTATATTTTTATATTGTGAATAAAATATGGATATTAAGCTCTTTAGGCAGGGACTTTGTCTTCCGAGATCTCTTCAAAGCCCTTAGCATGCTGCTGGTATTACAGGTGTAAATATTACAAATAATATAATACAGTTTGGATCCCTAGGATCTGTTTCAATGTGAATGGGCTCACAAAGTGTATCTCCTTGTTGGCAGAAAAGGCTCAGGAATGAGGAGGGCTTTCCCAGAAGTTTGTGCCGAGCCTTGACCTGAAAGAACTTGGGGTCAAGAGCCTGTTCTGATTTAGGTTTCCTTATAGTCCATGAGGCTCTTCTTGCTTTGGTTCCACCAGTTAGGAAGGGACAGCCTGCCCAAGGAACAAAAATACAGTTTAGAATACAGAACACTCCTTTGAGAAGTGGAAGAGAGCTGTTCAACCCTGCTAGATAACAACAGGTAGAGGCAGAAAGGGAGAATGAATTCCCTAACTAGATGAAGGCAAAGAGGGGGAAAGAACTTAAGAAAGTAAAACCTTTGTAGAAAAGAATATATTATTAACTGAGAAAGTAATTTAACAGAATAGTAATGTTCTCATACTACTGAGCAAATTTAATACCAACTCTGCAAATTTAATAAAATCTCTGCAAAGGCAGAGAAGTTCAATCTGAAGTGCAGTCTTCTGAGGCTGAGGCCAATGCTCATTATGTACAATAGAAATAAATACTTCATCAGCTGCAACACCAGCTGGGTCAGGTGTCCACTGGATTTGGACTGTCAGTGGCTGTTATTGTCTCCACAGAGTAATCCACTCAAACTCACCATGGCGATTAAAGTAACATCTAATTTCCACAACAATACAAGCAAATTCTCAGTATGGAATAGCAACATCCTTTATTTCGGAAAAGACCTTTAAGATCATCAAGTCCAGACACTAACCCAGCACTGCTGAGTCCACCACTAAACCATGTCCCTACATGACTCCTCTACATCTCTTTGAAACCCTTCCAAGGATGATGATTCAACCACTTCCATGGGAAGCTTGTTCCACCTTTTTTTGAAGGAACTTTTGCTAGCAGCCATTCTAAACCTCCCCTGGCATAACTTGTGGCCATTTCCTCTTGTCCTCAAGAGTGCTGAGTACAGAGGAGGCAATCTCTGCCCTGGTCCTGCAGGCCACACTGCACAAGGTGAGATGCCATGGGCTTTCCTGGCCACCTCTGACTCCTGTTTGGCCAGCTGTTGGCCTGCACACCCAGGTCCCTTTCTGTCAGGCATCTTTCCATGCTGTAATCCATGTGGAATTCAGCAGGCTGCAACGTACATGGAAAACTCTGGCCACTCACTGATAGTTCACCCACATATCTTGGTTTATCTCTTTTTGCAGGTCTCAGCAATGTCTCTTGGTTGAGTGTTCCATTAACTTTTTCACCTCTTATGTCTTAAAAAAGACCAGAAGTAATCTTAATCCCCCTTATCTTGCTGCACTATTATCTTGCTGCGTTCCTGGTGCCTTCCCACAGAGACTTTGTGGAACTGTGGTTTTTTCACTAGCCCAAAATTGGCTTGGAGGGAGACAGTGCAAAGAGTTGCTTGAACAAACTAGAAATAGAAATTAAAGTCTTAGCTTGTTTCTGATTTTAATTCAGATCAGATTAGTGTGGGGTTTGTTTTACTGCATTTTAAGAGAAAGGAGCATTTCTCTTTAGCAGCAGGAGATTGATTCCTGTTAGATCCTCTCAACAGATTAGTCCCTTGGATGATCCACACACTCAGGCTTGCTGGGACCAGCAATTAACCCAAACCTGTCAGCTCTGGAAAGAATGTCACCATGACATCCATGGTGTTCTTATGAACTCAGGGTGACTGTGATGAAAAAAAGGAGATGTAAGATTGGCAACTGTTTAAATAAAAATGACCAGGAAGAACAGGTTGAAAATCTGCTTCCTTTAGCATGGGATTGAAGTAGTTTTGTGGATCATACATCTGTATTAGCTTGCTGTATTAGTAAATGCAGTACAGAAGCTTTCAAGTTCAAAGCAAGTCTCTGAGTTTATTGCTTCAGAAATAAACCCAAAATCTACTGATCTATTTGTACAGATAAGCACCCACAGAGTTATCAGAATCAATGCAAACACTCAGGCAAAGATTCAATGCAAATAATAAATAACTACAGACTTAGAAAATAGAAATGTAAGACTTAAAACTAATTGAAATGCTGACCCAAAGAATAGCTCTTTATGTGCATTTCTTCAAACACAATTCCAAGAAAGGGGAAAAGAGTGCAAGAAGTGGTAATTTCAAGGTGGTAGAAAAGAGAAGAGACAAGCAGCATCCAGAGCAAAGGAGATGGACAAGGGCTAGGAAGCGGTGGAAGCAACACTTATATATATATATATATATATCAATTCAATATATATTAATTTAAAATTACTTCGTACAAAACAAGATCTAATTTCCTACCCGTGTTCTTTTTTGAGTTCAAGAGAAGTTTTGACATGAAACCTGTTTCTGTTTTGCTGAGCCATTTTCATCTGCTTTGGCTGTCTCTGAAGCTGCCAAGGGATGGGATGGGATGGGATTTTGGCACCAGGCTGAACACCAGAGCTCCTTGGTACAGCCACATGGACACAGCCAAGCAGCTGCCATCTCTGCAGAGGTGATGGGCAGTCACTCTGCTGGCACAAACTGCGAGGTTGACAGAGGTGCCCTGATGGATGCTGACCCTGGCAGTGACAGCCAAGAGAACAGATCCATGTGATGGTGGAAAAGAATAGAGTGGGGAGAGGCAGCAAACATCTGGCAAATGGGAAAGAGGAAGATCGGGAATGAGCTCAGGTGACCACACACAATATTGAAAAGAAACAGAAAATTGCTCTCTGACAGAGAACATAATTAAATTGTGGAGCTTCTTGGCAAAAGACCCAGTGAAATCAACAGTGGGAGATGACTTGAGATAAAGACCAGCTCTGAAACCTGCCAAGCACAGGATACCAGGAGGGTCTGAGAGGTCCCACAGGCTGCTGAGAGCCCTCCTCACAGCTTGGTGCAGGTCCATCCATGCCTGCTGTTCCTCACACCCATCCCCAAGCACCCATCAGCAGGTGCTCAGCACTGAATGTGCTGGACCTGGGCTTTCACCCAGCTCCAGGTGGAGGAAGCAGAGGGCAGGTCACAGGCTGATGTAATTCAGCTCCACTGAAATCACACCAGACAGTCCTAGGGGATGGGAAGCACCATGGAGTTTCACACATGGTCCAAAGGATACTTGGGGAAAGAAAGACCAAGAAAGGGTCAGAATTTAAAAAACATTCTGATAAAAAAACAAGACATTGTCAAAATATCAATCAGAAGCCAAGATTTGACTAGATCTGCTCTTGTTTAACCTTCAGCATGAGATCAGGTCTCAATCTTTCTATTCTTGGTAACAGCTGATGAACACAGTGTAACAAGGTATTAATAAACATCTGCCCAGCTCTTAGATTAATATGGAGAAGAATTAATGGAGGTCTTAGCACGTTCATATTTTCTAATTATGGCAGATGACTTTATTTATAGAAATAATAGAGAGAATGGAAATTGTCACTGACACCATGTCAATATACGTAATGAAATCCAATCATTTAATTGCATTACATTTGGCCACAGAGTCACATCAATAAAGAGCCCTCCTTCGACCAGTTCAGTGGTCTCTACCTACTTTATGTTAGAAAGCTATTAGGATTAATATTGTTTTCAGTGAATCATGAGGAAAATAAGTCATCTTGGACATACTTATTCCTGTGTGCCTCCCCCTGAGAGGGAAAGGGCTGGGGGAAAAGTTTTCCACCACGAGGGAGGAAGGCAACTGCCCCCATGTAACTCTGATTTTCACTCTCATTTCTGGGTACACTTTGCTTCCAGCTCCCAGAGCATCCAAAATAATGAAACAGCACCCAAAGTGAGGCTTGTGCTCAGTTTCAGGTGTCGCTGGCCATGGCTAAGGCAGCTCCTGCAGCAGCTCTGGTTCGTGCAGACTCTCTACAATGCTAAAGCACCACCAGTGCTTCTGTGGGAACGATAACACACTACGCCACTGAGATAAATAAAGCATAATGTTAAACCTCGATATGTTTACACCTCCTAAGAGAGGGGAAAGAGGCCTATAAAACTCCCAGTAAAGGAGCCAGGGCTGTTCAGTTCATTTGCAACTTGATAGGTAAACCCTGCAGCTTGTTTTTATTGGGACGTGCTGGCGCTGGTGTTAGAGAGCAGTTGGGGTTTAAGAAGGTTTTGGACTGAGTGTGGCTGTTTCTTGAGGGTTTAAAGTACATTCCATAATGTTCAATTTAGACAGGTAGCCAGGGAAGTTTGGATCTTTCCTCTCAGGAGCAGGGAAAAGTAAAACAAGGCTGCAATTATGGTGACAGATGGCTTGTCACACCCAGAGCATTGCTAGTAATTTTGCTCTTTATACATCGAAAGAGATCTGGACTGAAGCTGAAAAGCTGAGAAAGTCTTCTCTTGTTCTTCCAAAATGTGTTTCCTAATCTGTTCTGATCTTCTGAAGCTATCAGTCTGAATTAATGAAAACAGAGCAAGGGAATGGTACAATTTCTATTAATTATAGAGGCAGGTTTGTGCAATAAACAGAATTCATATCCCTACAGTGCTGCTTAAGTACCTATAATTCAGCTGCCCTGCTCACAACTGCAGCATCTTCTTCACGTTGTTTTACAAATTAGCAAACCTGGAATCAGCAGCTGTGTACAGTGTGATGACATTTAGTTTAACCATGGGGGTTCTGATCTGCTGAAATCCACGGGTGGTCTTCCAAGTGCTGCTTTTTGCTGGGATTGAGTTGCATCTCCCAAATTAAGTGCTCCTAGATCAGCTAAATGTTTTCCATAGAAGTGAAAATATAGACACTTAGGAAATAGTATCAGTTACTTATTGTAACTGCTGATACTCTTCCAAGTACTGCCAAGCTAATACTTGGGGGATGCCTTTTCAAATAGGAGCAGAAAGGGGGGTCAGGGCACTGCTGGGGCCAACCTGACCTTCCAGCTCAGCCAGTTGGTTTGTATTTACAGCAGGGTACATGGAATAGGAGGCCACACACGGATATCTTTGCTCAGTGACCCATACCCCACAGGAATGTATCCTGTGCATCAGAATCTGCAGAGCAGAACTGGATGTGCTGTCTCCTAGCCAGCCCTTCCTCTCCCTCTGCCAGTGTTGGTGTCCTCTGGGGTGCTGGCAGCAGCAGTGGGCTGAGTGAGCCTCCTCTGTCACATCACACCAAGCCTGGGACAGCAGAGCCTCAGGAGGACCTGGTGCCAAAAGCACTGCTGCTCCAGCTGTGGCAAAGCAAGTGAGAGCTTTGGAAGTGGACACAGACAAAAAAGCCAAGTTCCTGGGGGCATAAAGGAAAGCTGGAAAGGTGCAGAGCAATAGCCATTTTTGTTCCACTCCTGCTTTCTCCTTTCCAGATTAAACAAACTTTGGTTTTCTCTGCACTGAATGAGAGGAAGCAAGCTGCTGCTTCCCAGTCAGTAAATGTGTTTGACAGCAGAACTCCTGCTGCAAGCCCAGAACTTTGCTCCAGCAAACTGGTCTGACTGGGGAGCACTCTGGTAACTGAAGCACTCCAGTAGCAACATTTTCCAGCCCCTGTAATGTGCCAATAGCAGATCACTTTGGGTGAAAACGTGCTCTGATAGCAAATCAGGCTACAGAAAAAACAAAAAGGCACTTCTCTGAGCTATAGTGCAAAAGGTTGATTTTTTTAATCGACTACTCACAGGGCTGCTGGTGTTACATTTTAAGCATCTGACTCAGGCAGTCAAGTGGAAAGGTGATAAAATCCTTGACTTTGATTGAATTTCCATTGTAGCAAAATGTAAAAATAAATACAAACATCGTGAAGAAATAAAAAGGCTACTATTGGACAAAATGTTCCACATCATTTTTTAAAATCTGTACAGATACTTAAAAAAAAAAATCTCATTTTGCCTTTCATGAAGGTCAAAAATCAGCTTTCAATGTTCAAATTTCATGTTTAAATACTGAACTGCCTGCCTGTTTAAGGAGCGTATTTTTTCAATTACATCCAACACTAGTGCAGCTGTTAGGATTTCCCAAGGGACCACTGCAGACTGAAGAAAAGCCTTTGCTGTGGTGCTGACAGGCTCTGTGGCATTGCTCTGGCCCTTTGCTCACTTCTGCATTCAGCTGCTGACCTCACAGGTGTAAATAAGAAGAAAATCAAGTACCCAGTCTCTTCTGAGCACACATCAAACAGCACTGAAATGATGGACTTCATTAAGATCGTACAGCAGCTTAAAAAGAACTGTTAAAAAGCAGCTCTAGTGTATGGAAGAGGAGCAAGTATGGGTGAAAGTTAAAATTTTCACCCTATACAATAAAAATGCAGTTCCAGATGATATTTTCTCTAATTAAATTGCTGCTATGAAATCAATAAGGGATAAAAGCCCTCTGAACACATTAGGAGGAAGGCTAGCAGCTTTTATTTACTTACTACACACTTTACAACAGGGACAGCTCAAGGCATGAGCAGGGAATTAGCTGACACCTTCACAAGTTACCCTACAGGTATATCTGCTTAAATGATCCAAACAATTTGAAGAACTCAAACACCAGCTTTTAGGAGCGAGGTAGTACCCTGAGAATATCTCCATATGAAAAACATTTTTGGTTATGCTTCCCTTAGCAGCCTCCTCAGTCACAAGCTCTGCTGTAAAACATCTTTATAATGGAAATGGTCTTCAGGATTTCAAGGTCAATGTGACAACACAGATTTTCTGCATTTTGAGTCAAATGTAATTCACATGATTACTGAGGCTCAGAGATTCTTAAAAGAGATGGAGGCAGGAAGAATGTCCATAGAAACACCAATTTGGGTGAAAATTAATATGTAATTGTTAAACTGTCCTAAAGAGCAGAGAATACAGACATAACACATATATTCTGATTTTCAGCATCTATTTCCTTGTTTCATTAATAGCAATATCAAATTATTAGTGAAAACCTTTTGTTGTTTGGAAGAAGGTGGGTGGAGGTTGGCCAAATGATGAACACCTTAGAGACAAAAACCAGGGAAGGTGAGATGGTGCAGGCTGTATCTGCAGCAATTGTTTGAACAAATCCCATCTGTGTGGCAGTGGAGGATAGGGCAAGCTCCTGCTCTCTGGACAGGTCTCCTATGTGTTTTCAGTGCACATTTTAGCAGCCAGAGTCTGTTTTTAATCTCCCCTGTGACATTTGGTGTGTTAGGACAGCGATTTCTGCCTGGATCCTGATGGTTCCTGTCATTCAGCTGGGTGGCCTGTGGCCAGCAGCAGCAAGGCCCATGACAAAGCCAGCAGTGTGTGGGGGTGATTGATCCCTGGGAGGTGCCACAAGGGTTCTCCAGCTTGGGATTGTCCCCAGGACAGAGGTGGGATGTTCCTCTGGCTGTGACTCCTTGGTGGTGAGGAATTTTGAGCCGGCAGCACATGAACCACATCCCAATTTGGGAGGTCCCTCATACTCTGAGTGCTGGTCCCAAACATACAAATGAGCTTCCCTTGAGCCTGGGGAAGGGGCTGATGCACAGAGCTGCTGCAGAAAAGGAGGAACTTTTTCCCTGAAGGAAGGTGCAATGTGTGGACATCACACAAGGACATGTGGCCTGTCCTGGACACTGCCCCTGGGCAAAGCTGTGGGAGGGGGCAGGAGGAAACCCTCTCTGAGCTGCCCATGCACAGCCTTGTTCTCCCCAGCAGCACCGGGGATCAGGATGATGCTGAAATAGTGGGATTTGGAGAATTTGGAGTCCTGAATTAGGACCTTTTGTGTATCTGCAGCCTGGTCAGCACAGCCAGACATGTTGTCAGGTGAATCCATTTGTGGAGGAGAAGTTGTTCAGTGCCAGACCTCTCACTGACTCTCCCACAAAGTCAATTCTCTCTGGGTATCTTGCACTGGAACTCCAGTACTGAGATGGATATCTTCCCAGGAGCTATTACAAAATAACTTCCCACAAATAGCCAGCAACCCAAAATCTTTGCCTGCATTCTGACAATTTCAGTGTGCTGCCAGCTCACAGCTTTGCTTCCACCAATTCCTTAAGGCAGTTTTGCCCAGCACTGTTGAAAAGGAAAACACTCACTGCGCCCTGGGGGAAATGAAGCATGGAAGTCCCGTTATCACTGACAGAAGTTTTGTCTCTAATTCCCCATCTGCTCTTCTGGATGTTAACCTAGGGTGCTGGCACATCAACTTCAATGATAAATAAGAATTCCAAGCAGGAAGTGACAAAATATTAGTCAGATAGGCTGATGGTGTCTGCAAAAATGTGCAGAAATGTGGTGCGGGTGCTCATGTTTCACTGAAGAGAAATTATAGGACAAAATAATGTTGTTATGTTACACTGATCAAGGGAAAATGCTGTCATGGAATAGGACAAAGAAATGGTCAAAAATAGATTTATTTATTTATAACAAATATTATTTCTTTATTATTTTTTATTATTTATCATTATTTATATTATTTATTATTGTTTAGTACATACAGGATCCTGCATAGTTCCTCCTTCCTGGTCTTATTGTTATTTGTGTTTAGCAGCTGAGTAAAATAGCACACAAGGCAAGAAATCTGTGAGGAGAGTAATAAGGTGATGCATAGTGTTAACTTGCTTGTTTTGGAAATATCCATTTATCTTGGTTAAATAGAAGCTTGGCCCAACTACTAAGCCAAGTAATCATGATTAGAGAGAGAAAAAGACATTCACCTCCTTGGAAACTCAATACTTCTCAACAGTAATAGCACTGCAGTGACATTGTTCGAAGCTGGATGCTTGTAGTAATTAATATAGATTATTGTCATATGAGGAAAGGAGGCATCTGTGACTGCTCCTACCATTGCTTTCACTTCCAGACCAGTTACAAGACCAAAAATACACGGGGATTTTGTTTCATGGACGTGGCCATTTCACTGTTTAGTGTCCTTCACTCCCCTCAGACAGCAGCAGAGATTTTGTTCTCTTTTATGATTCAAAACTGCATTGTAGGCATATGCACACTCTTCTGTCTTAGAGAGACTTTGCTTTTTGTTCTTTCTCCCTATCTTTTTTCCTGACTCTCAAGAAAAATTTGTTTTATGCTAAAAATTATATTACAGGAACACATCTGTAAGGAGATTCATGAAATCCCAAGCTATTGTTTTCCCATGGGCTGAATCTGCATCTGTATCATCCAGCATATCAGGCATTGAGCTCATCAGCAGAGCAGGTGCTTTAGAGTTTGCACTGAGTTTTGACCTCGTAGCTGGTGCATCAGCCTGGTCTCAGCAGTCAATCCTCATCTCACCACATTTCCCAGCCACCTCACACCTACTGCCCTGTGCATTCCATTCCTACCTGGCTGCAATATGCTGATATTCCTGCTCTCTCTTAGGCTGTGATCCCTGTCTTTCCAACACTCTGCCTCCATGTGACCCACTTGGTTTCTAACTCTCTCCCTTGCCTTGCACATCAGGTTGGATTTGATTGTGTCCTAACCACAAATGACTCCACTAGGAAATCTTCCTTCTTCTTGCATTGGAAATGTTCTCTGGGGCATGTAGCTGCCCTGGAGGAATTAGGGCTTCACATTGTTCTTCCAATCAGCCAGTTGGCTTCTGTCCCTAATATGTGGCTTGGACATCCTTACCATGACTCCACAGATGATTACAGGTGATTACAGAAGACATTTGGTCATATATGACCACAAACCACCAGCTGATAAGCATTAGCTGTGTTCAGAGATCATTAGAAATATTATTTCCACATTATTCCCAAGAGCTGTTCTATTTTGCTATGAATAGTAGAACTACTCAATGGAGAGAACTCCCTTCCATTTAATTATTATCTTAATATTGAGCTCTTTGTTAAAACAACAGCTCCTCACCACTAATCAGCAAAAAGCAATCAGGCAAAGCAAGCAGGGATCTCCAGATGACACATGTGTGAGTTCAAAGGTCCACAGAGTTGTAGCTGTGCTGCACATGACTTAGACTCAAGAGCCAATAGGCAGCTGCACCTACTGAAATGCATTTTAAAAAATAAGGACATAAAAAATTTAAATTCTGTGAAAACTGTGTGAAATGTGTACAGGAAAAAAAAATATGTCTGGAGCTTTTCTACAGCACTTGGGCACAAAATTTTGTTTTGTGAATCTGAGCAATTTATCATATTCAACTAAGAGGGCTACAGATGGTGAAGTTTGTGTTCTGAAAGGATGACAAGCCACTGCAGAGTGCTTATGATGCCAATTTTACCCTTTTGTAATAATACAAAGAGGAAAGATGCTCATGAGAACCAAGCTGGGTGTTTGTTTTTACCAGAGAGTTGCTTATTTCACAGCTCCATGACTCAGTATCAGTCATATTGGGTGCTACAACTTCTTTCTCCATCGAGCTCTTTCCTCAATTTCAAGGGAGACAAGCACTTTGTGTGTGCCATAACCAGGTTTCTAAGCTGTTGTGTCAGGACTATTCACAACCTGCCTGTAGACATTCCCCTGTGTTCAGAAGTCCTCCAGCATGTTCCACATGTGATGGAACACAGCTGGCAGTCAGCTGGAGATACAGACTTAAGCTCCTGCTGCTCCTCCAATCCAGCAGCCTCTGACATTTAGATCTCATCTATCTGTTCCTTGCATATATCAGCAGATTTAATGCATTTCTTTCACTGACAGACAGAGAAATTAAACCAGGAGCACACAGTTAAGCAACTTTCTTAAATTTCCAGGTTACATTGGAAGGGCCAATCCAGCTCTCCTCTTCCCTGGTCACTTTTTTGAATCAGATCTTTTAAGAACAAACAAAGAGAAAAAGTGATTACCTGCAACAGTGAAGGAGCTTTACACCAATACCCAAAACAGAGAGCAAACCTGCTTCCTGGGTGAGCAGTGCAGGCTGGAGCTCTTGTCTGGAGCAGGGATGATGCCAGGGAGGAGCTTTTGTAAATCTTGTCCTTGCTCTGCTCTCTGTGTCCCACCTGTACCTTTGCAGGTGTCTCAGGGTAGTGGTTTTCAGTAAGAGGTGACACGAGTCAGCTTTGTACTGGTGCCCACTGTCCACCCCTCAGCAGCACATGGGTCTGGACAGCTGGGCTCTGCTAGATGCTCACAAAAATTAACAAGAAGACTAAGAGCAGACTGCTGTATTTTACCACAGAAAATAAAGTCAAATGACAGCTAAAACTGGGGAGGGGAGGAGGGAAAGGGGAGCACAGAAGACAGACCAAAGGCAACAGAAGAGTTGTATTTATTTTCTAATCCCATCTCTTTTAGTGTCTGTGATGAGCGCTGTAACTAAAGGAATCTAACTGAATTAGAATTTCAATATGTCCTGAGCAGATTGGAGCTGTTTCCATTCATGAGCAGCACGTCCCAGCTGTAATTGCCTGCTTGCTTATCCACATAGCTCTTTACAGCTAATCCAAATGCCGACTCAAAAATAAATAGTGCCAGAGCATTCACTTCCCGCTGGGCAGTAGTTTTAGCTCTCTTCTGCCTTTGCTTTGTTCCGGCTGGTGCTCTCCATGGCACAGGGACTGACTCAAAGGAGATAAAAGATGATTGACCCGCTCAAGGAACTAGGTGACAGAAAAGCCACTCCTGCCATATCTGCCCTGCCTGTTTGTGCTTTTCCTCTGGGTGCTGCTTTGCATCTGTTTATGTTTCTTTACCCTCACCTCCCTCCCCAGCCACATCACTCATACAATATCCTTCTCCTTTGTGCTTTCCCTAAAAGCTGCTGGTGTCCTCTGTGTCCTCAGCAGCACATCACCCTTCCCCTCCCTGTGCTCCTACACTCACACACAGTCAGTATTTTAGTGCTGAAGTGAAACTCTCTTCAGGGACATTTAAAAGCCATGTCCTTCTCAGATCAGCTTCTCTGGAGGGGTGTAAAGCTGAGGCACAATTGCACAAAGCTGGAAGGGATGTCCCCACGGATGGCACTTGGCACAACCACAAAGCAAGGCTCTGTCTTTGCTCTCTGACATAGACATCTGTACATGTCTTGGCTCTTCTCCCTCCTCACTGGGTGGAAGGTGGTTGTCCACCATTTTTAAGGCTGCTTTTTCAACTACAACCACCACAGACTTTCTGGGAGCCTTTGGCCAAGTCTCAGCAGCCTCTGTGCCAGTGTTCATCACCTCTAAAACAGCACTGCCAGCACCCTGTTGCTTCACTTTGGGGTGTAAATCCCAGGTCCCTCAAATGGCAGCGGTGAAAGGACATAGGAGTCAAGTCTGATGCCACTTCACCTCAGCATAGTCAGAGGCATTCAGCTCTCACTGTGCAGAAAATTACTCTTAAAAATAGATTTATTTGTATCCAAAACAGCAACCTTTAAGATCTGGTCAAGTAGGTACCCATAAAAACTCAGCTGGGGAGAAGGTCATTCCTTCCTGATGATCATCAGAGACTGACCTCAGCTTGGAGCAGTGTGCCTCCATCCATCTCCTAGCTGTCACCCCATCTCTGTTCCCACTGGGTTTATCAGGGCATAGCCACAGGAGCCCCTTCAGTGCCACCCACACACTCTTATCCAGAGCCTGGCCCAGGGCCATACGCTCTTTGGTGCAGTGCAGCACCCAAGGTGATCTATCCCTCTGCAATTGCGGAGGACCGTGTTAAGATTTAAAGGAGCATCAAGTGAGGGAGTGCAGCACTTTCACTGCCTTCCTCCTTATCCCAGGATCCTTCTCCATCAGTGTAATACTACCTGGTCTTTGGAGGAGCAGATCTTCCTATAAAGCTCTCTTGGCTCAGCTGGATAGAAGCAAATTGCAGGGAGGTGACCCTGCCCTTGCCACTGCTCAGCCCATCCCAGAGCCAGCCCCACTTTACAGGCAGATTGTGCCCTTCTCAGGGAGCAGCTGAGATGATGAATATACTGCTTGTCCAATGTGTCACTTGCTACGTAAATTCAAATTCAGCACAGAAAGCTAAAAATGTTTGCAGAATCCTGACAGGAAAAGTGGACAATTATGTTCAGCTGTTCCTCACAAACGCTGATCCTCATGACTGCAAGGTGCCAAGAGTGGCATTGCCTCGTGCTTGGATTGCAAACTCAACCAGCACCAAAACATGAGGATGGTAGCAAGGGCTGGCTCTTCACCACGTGCTCTGCCACCTGGAGATGGTCTGAAGGTGTCCCCTGCCAGGTACATGGTGGCACTTCCCTTGTACAGATGAGGAAGCTGAGGCCATGATGCCAGACTGCTCCAAGGCAACCAAAAGGTCACCAAAGAGATGAAGTTGTGAGTCTCTTGCTTGCAATGACAGACAGTAGCTCCCTCCTTTGTAGCTGACCTGGGGACACAGGTATTTCTTCAAATTTGCTGTTTCAATCAACTAAACCAGAATAATTGAGACTAACACAGTGTAGTCAAGGTGAGGGAAATGAGCTGTCACTGGGATAGTAATGTATAGGAAGAGGCACTTGGAAAAAAAAATGTGGAAAAATATTGGAGAAGAAAGTTAAAGGTAAAAAGATCACGAAGAATAAAGGCTATAAAGTCTACAGACATGCTGGGTGGGCTAGGAAGGTAGCTCTTGGGAAAGTGGAAGCCCAGGGATGAAGAGCATAATTAAATGGCAAGGCTTGAAAGCTTTTTCAAAACAAAGAAAGTCAGCACTGGAGAGAAAAATATCATGGGATGGAAACATGGAAGTTTTAGAAGTTACATTGAAATATTTATTGAAGTGTAGACACATTGTTATGTAGCAGGGAGATACAGATACTTCAGCTTTTCTGAATACTTCTCCTTCTCCTGTACATACTGGAAAGAGGGAATTAACAACTGTCAAGGATGACTTTAAGTATAAAGAAATATTGCCTTAGAAAACATACCCAAACGTCACTGTGTTCCACACACAGCTAATCTACACCTCCATGACACGGCTTCAGTCATCACTGGCAGCCCTGTTCTCCTCCTTTGGATATGGAATGTCCTAGGCATGGCTGTGGAATGGGAATCCAGCAAGACCACTCTGTGTCCAGGATGTCTCCATTCATTCAACTTAAAATCTAATGGAGATCTCAGCTCTGAGCTCTGGGGAGATTTCAGAGCAGGGTCAGAAATAGAGGTGAATCATTAATGAAGCATCATTAACCATCAGTCTTCCTGTACTCTTGTCAGTAGATTAGCAGCAGCTGCCCATTGTCCATTTTCCCCTTGCCATAATGAGGAACCCCAGACTGCAGGTCATCTGCTGGTTGGATCAGTGTGTCCATACACCTGGGGCTCCTGAGGGGCTGCAACAAGAGCAGTAATTTGTGCCACTCTGTCCTGCCCTGTGCCCATCAGCTGTGGAGCAGCAAAGTTCCGTCATGAGGCACAAATTCACCCTTTCATCTTGCTTTTGCTGCTCCTCAGTTCAGAGCTGCTGCTGCCAGAGCATTCAATGTTCCCTAAGTGGTGACTGTCCTCTGCTAATGCAGGTGCATTTCTTTTGTGAGTTAGCTTCATTGTGTTCTTGGTGTGTGTTCTGTCTTGTTTTGGATGCAAACAAGGGTTCTTGGTCCAGTTCTTTTATTTTTTTAAAACTGCCCTGGATCATCTCCTGAATCAGAGAGGAGCGTCTTAATACAGGAGGTACTTCCACCACTCTGCCTGGGAAACTCTTCCATGCAGTAAGGCACCTGAAAACCAGGCCACCCTCCAGTCAGGCTACACTTTACATTAAAAATTCAACAGTTTTATTTATTCTCCCATCCTTCATCACACCACTTTTCCCTGTTTTTTGGCTCATCAAAGCCATAAGAGAATATTCTGTCACCAGAGGCACAGGTAAGACCTATTGGGACACAAAGGCTAATTGTGGATATTCACTGAATTCACCACAAAGTGAACAAGAAAAAACTGAAAATTCTTCTTGCAGGTTATGTTTGATGTCTGGTTTCAGTCTCTTCTTTTTCTCTTGTGTGATGGTGAGTAGGACCACTCAAAAAAAGGGTCTAGCCAGGCATAAGAGAGATCAAATATTTCCCATCACTCAACAGCAACTGACCCATCTGCCCAAGGCTGGCACTGACAGCTGTGTGGTGGCACAGGGAGAGGCTAACTTGTGGAGTAGCAGGAAAACTCTGGGGTTTCCAGAGAACTGTCTTGGAGTCTGAATGAATCTTCTGGCTGGGAAATACTGGGATAAAACATCCAGCACTTGTCAGCGTGGACAGTGGGGGATGTGGGTGCATTCAGACAGAGCTGAGGTGGTCAGTGACTGTATCTTTAGGTGAATGTTAGCTTTTGTTGCTTTTTGATGAATCACAGTGTCTTTTATTAGACAAAATTAATGGAAGTGCTTCTCTTTTTACAGTGGCCACATTGCCCAGGAAATGAAATGTCATAAGGGGAAAAAAGCTCATTAGTTTTGTGCTGTTATTGGTTCTCCAAGGTCTCAGAAAACCTGTGATTTACATAAACATAGAGGCAATTAGAAGCAAACACACACATAAAACCCAGATTTCCATCTAAAAATATGGTCTGCAACATCTCTCTTTGGCCTTTCACAGCTGTGACCTAGAGGTAAGGGACTTTTCATACCAGACACAAACTGAAGGCAGAGGAAGGAGAGCAGCCAAGCCAGGGTGCAAGTGAGGACAACAGAGTAATACAGGGTAGTATAGGGTATGTAATATAGCCCCCAAGATACCAGCTAGGGGATTTTGTGATTTACCCTCAGAATTGCATCCTTTTTTGCAGCAATTTGAAGCAAATGCAACCCTGTTGTGTTTTCTTCACACTGAAGTCCTCAGTCAGGTGGTTGCTGTTGGGTGGACATGTTGATAGTCCTTAATACAGGGCAGAATAACTCTAATTTTATAAGAACTATCTCAAATCTTCACCTTGCAATGGCTGAAAAAGTGAACATCTTGTCAGGTTTTCTAGTGAGTTCCATGAAATCCACCAGCAGGTAATGTTCAAGAAGAGGATGAGAACAGGAGGAAAAGGGAGTGGGACAGCATCACAGACTCATGTATTTGTACCAGACTGTGCACTCTTTACTCTGCATTTCTGCCCTTAACCTTGAGCATTTACTCAGAATAGACCCAGATATGAAAAATGATGTGTATTTTGTAAAAAACAAAGCTTGGCCTCCTTGCCTGTCACTGTGGCAACCGTGTAAACAGACAACTGCGTTGGTGCCACTCTGTGAAAAACACTGAAGGAGACAAAGGTGTTCAGGCAAGGTGAGGCAGAAAGCCCAGAGTCCCACCCAGCATCCTGAATAGCAAAAGTCACACCAACTACAGCAGTCTGTGCATAACCTGCCCTATAGGAATATCCCCCACAGATTTCTGGTAGTCAAAAAGGCAGATTGAAACATCTCCACTGTTTTTAACAGGTATTTTCGTGACTTTAGGTGCTCCGTCTGTTCAGGCAATTACACAATCCTTCTGAATGCAAGGCTGACATCCTGCAGTAATGAGTTTCACAGGCTGATTACTTGTTGCATGATAAAAATAAGTTGGCAGCAGCTGACTCTGAGAAGCAATGGGGGGAAAAAAACCAAGAAAAAGTAGTGTTATTTGTTTTCCCAGAGAAGAGAGAGGGGGCTGTGAAGAAACACAGTCCTGCCTTACCCAGGATGGGAGAAAGGCATTGAAGTTGTTAAGTGACCTGGTGGGGCAGAGCATGCTCGTGAAGGTTGCAACTTTGGAGGTTTTGAATCCTCCCAAAGCCTTCAAAGAAGGGTCTTGGAGAGTTTGTATTGTTGCTGGTGCAAAAAAGGTTTTTACCTAACATCTAACCCCTGCCTGAAAGAACCATGGACTTCAGTCACTTATGTCGACCTCTGGAGTAGTGTTATGATGTCATCAGTGTTACAATTTTACACAAAATTAGGTGTGCAATTGTGTGTTAAATAGTGGTAGTTAGCTTGCATTGCTCAACTAACGAAGCAGGCAGCATAAAAGCTGACACATATGGACTGCTCCAGGGCACTGGCACTATAAGGGAGTCTGAAATCACTCTGAGTTCACTGGGAAAGAAGCCTCCCTTTTCCTTCTCTGGCAACCCCTCAGTGGGACAGACCCTTTCACCCATCTCCCAGCCCAGAGTGCTCCTGCAATTTGCTCTGGAGCTTATAAATCTGGCTCCCTGCCCAGGGAGCCCTGCCCAGGTGTCCCTGCAGGCTCAGACAGGTGGCAGAAGCTGCTGATGACCTCTAATATGTGCCCAAGTTTTGCTTAATTAAGAAAAGGCTGTCTAATAGCATTCACCACCATCTCCTGATGGCTCTGGGACCACTCAGGCTATGGCAGCACAACCAGCCAGGCTTTCCTGTAGTGTGTGACATCCTAAAGAGTGCAATGGCAAGCAGATAATTTTATTTTCCAGCATTAAGGGACTCAGCCTGGGCAGGCTCAGTCCAGCAAGCAATGTGGCCCTTGGGCAGTTGGTCTGACCCCTCCTGCATGACTTGGAGCAGAAGCACCAGCTGACTGCTCACTGTGGTGCTGTCTGAGGTAATGTGGCTAAAATCTTATCCAGCAGAGTGAGGATTTGGCTCAAGGTCTTACAAGTGAAATTTCTGACCAATATTGCTATCAAAACACTTAGTTGTTGTCTATATTAATTAGATCCCAGCAGATGCTACTTTACCTTCTAAAGTATAGTTATTTCAGGGAGGTAGTGCCTCATCTTGTTTTGTATTCCCCAATACTTAACTACAGTGGTTGCAGGGAAAGAGCAGAATTGTTCTTGGCATTCAGACTGCAATGATGTCCACAGAATCAGGGAAAGGGATGGGGGAGATTCCCCTCCTTCCTCCTCTCTTCTTTTGGACCACCTTCTTGTCCAGTTTGCTGTTCACAAATGCAGCCAAAAGCTTCATCAAATATTGCCACCTCTTATTTTAAGCAAGGTTCTTGCCTGCAAGTCCCAGTCCTGAGCCAGCATCTGAGCATGGCAGAGGGATCCCAGCAGGGAGGAGGTGACAGGAGCACCAGTTTGCCCAGTTTGCCCAGTTTGCCCAGCCAGTGCCCAGCCAGGGTGTGAATTTGGCCTGGGGCTGTGTCATGGACCCTCTGGTGGGGACTCTGGGCTGACTCCAGGTGGAATGCCCAGTCCCTCAGCACACAGAGGGATTTTGGCTCCTGTCCATGGCAGTCTTCCCCTGCAGCCACCTCTACAGTATTTAAGTATTCTCCTGGCTCACCACTATGCAAATATTGAAATTAGCCCTTTGCATGATTATGGAGACAGTGACATTAGAGACTTTCTCAGATCATGTGCCTTCTCTGCTGACAGCATCAGCCATCAGTTTTATTTTTCAGTGAGGTAAAGGATGGCCCCTAGTGTATGAAAACTTCACAATGAAGTAATTGGTGTCTGGAATATTTATTTTTTTCTTTAAGCTTTTATCTGAATGCATTAAAAACACAAAATGTTGTGCTGTGAAAGAATGCAAAATGCAGCCTTCATAGGAATGGCCCAGTTCTCAGAGACCAAGATTTTAACTGAGCCTCACTAAAACCAGAAGAAATTAAGAGGGGCTATAAGGGGAATCATAACCCACTAACAGGTCAAATATGGCCTGAGACCCTGAGAGAAGGCAACAGATCTCATACCATGAAGTGAAACAAAGAAGTTCTTGGGTAGGTATCTAACTGGTCTGGTCAGAGGGCCTCAGGATAGTAATTTCTCCATGGGAAAAGATATCTTTTTCATATCAGCTACATGTCTACAAAATGCTGCATTTGCATCTCATACTTGTGCTGCTTTCAGACACCTTCCCTGAGAGCCTCACCTTACAGAGAGCTGCAGAACAACCAAAAACCTGCAATGAGTGTGTCTGTGCTTAAACAATAGCCATTTTCCCCCAAAAAATGCTGCCATAGCTGTTGGACTCAGCTATTACCTTTTCTTAAACTGTGATGATTTCTTGCCCCTGGTATGAATCCTTTGCAGTGTGGAGCAGAGCTGAGCCTGATTAGCCAGCCTCACCTTCTGCCTGTGGGGCTAATGGGATTTATTCTCCATTCTAACACACTGGTGTCTCATCCCCATTATTTTACCTCTCATCTGGAGTTAGCAAGTTGTCCATCTTCAGAGCACACGGGGCATGGCCAAGGGGAGCTGGATGTTATGTGCTCTGCCACGCTGGATGGGCAGTGATAAATTATCCCTCTTCCCCCAGGTCCTTCCATCGTCCCACTGCAGCGAGCAGAGCCAACACTGGGCAACCCTCTAAAATGTTTATTTGGACCAGTGGCCGGGGATCTACATCTTACAGACACGATGAGAAAAGGTAAACAGCACCTGTGCAGATTGTCTCCCGTGGGTTTGAATATTTATGAGTGTGGCACTGGCTTCTCCCCAGTGGTGGCACTGGAGAAGCAGGAGGGATGCCAAGGGTGGGCATCACATCCCTGTGCCTCACAACCCCAGCTGCTGCTCCACCAGGCACAGGACCAGCCCAGGAGTGCCAGGGTAACCGTGCCAAGCCAAAGCAGAGAGATGGGCAATGCCAGAGCCATGGCTGAAGTCTTCCTTGCTCTCAGGACATCAGCAGCACACTGTGACCACCTCTGATTTAGGTTTAAAAGCACACTAATCCCCAGCCACAGGCTGGCAGCCCCAAGCCCTGTGAAGCCTTCATGCTTGTTGCAGGTGTCCTGCCTCCAGCCTTCAGCCACACCATCCCCCAGCCAGACCACTGTCCCACGCAGCTGTTGCACATCTGGATGGTGCATCCAGCTGCCAGGGATGTTTTCTGGTTATACAGGTGCACCTGTGAGTGTGAGCATGTGTGTGATACATTGCACAGTAGCTGGGGGTTTAGCTGTTTGAAGGTGAGCTGGTGGCTCATTCACCAGCCCACTCGAGTGGTGTCACTGGAGGGATCAGGCTGAGGAGACAGAGGAAAAAATGAGTTACTGGATCTCCCAGGAGAGCAGGGAAATGTGCCAAAGAGAAGGAAAGGGAAGGAGAGGTTTGAAGTCCACAGACAAAGGCAGTGCTCAGTTGGGAACAAAAGAAGTTTAATATCAATGATGAAAGAACAATTGTCAGTAATGCTCAGATTCATCCTTCCAAAATCCCTCTCCTTTGTAGTAAGATTTGCTGGACAGCTTGTCTTGTCACAACAAGGGCACATTTGCCTTTCTTTTCTTTCCTTTGCTCCTTTCCACCTCTCCTTCAGTTCCTCTTGCAGTCACCATTAAATGTAATCACAAAAAATCACACTCCAGTGAAACACAGATATCAATGTATCTACAGTGCCAATTAGCAAAACACACTCTTCAGTAATTCTGATGAGACATTACTGTTGGCATCTGCTTGGCAATATGCACTCCTGAATTCAGGCAGCAGAGCTGCCCTCAGGACCCTGAGATTCTTTGGAGAATTGTCCAATTCGCTGAATGTTTCTGCAAAGGTTGCATAGGTGTTCAGCCCTTTGGATTATCTGATCCCAAACAGATATTTTGAAGGCAAAAATGCCAGCTTTGCAGCATGAACTTTCATTAGAGCTGTTTGTCTAAATGCCTGCTGTACTTCTCTTAGATTCTTCTTTGATTGAATTTTCCCCAGGCTAATGTCCTTCTGCATTAGAACAGTCATGGCCCAAGGTCACACCCTTGAAGGAGATATCTGCCCACACTTTGGGCTGGCTGGAAGCTCCTGATTAGTGCAGCCTTTGACTCTCACCATGCCTTGAAGCCAGGCTTATTAACTTGGGCTGAGGGCTCACCAGAGCCAGGTCAGTATAAATGCAGGCAGAGCTCATCCCTGCCTGCCTGCAGAAGCAGGGAACAGGGAACAATATCTCTATCCCTACACCCCAGCCACGGTAAATTCAGATATCTTGACAAGCCTTCAGGTGGGTTTATTTCCCAGGAGGTTCTGTAGAGCTGTACAGGACTTCCTTGTACCTAGTGAGGGATTAATAAAATGCAGGAGGGAAAGGGAGGAAAAGAAGATGGAAATAAGAGAGTGCTGATGGCAGCCTGAGGACTGCAGAGGAGAGGTGTGAACACAGAGCAAGTGCTGTTAGTGGGAGAAGCTCATCCTCCAGTGTCTGGCAGTGATTTTAACACATGTAAGGTCACCAGTGCCATCATTATATCAAACTGGTGGTGCCTTTTAGAAAAATGACTCACCTTAAATGACCCTTTCCCAGGAATTTTGTTCTATAAACTTCAGACAGGAGATTGTCATATGGATCAGCAGACTTGTCACCCAACATATGCTACAAGCACAGACTTTTGATGGGTTGCACCATAATATTAACTGTACTACAGTGAGCCACTTGCTCTAAAAGAATCACCTCCTCCTGGGTGGAAGGCATCTCTCAGGCATCTTTTTTTTGTAGGATCAGCACCAGAATATCTGTATTTCATTGCTGTTTTATCTATTAACAATTTCCTGTCACATTTTATGCTTTGGAAAAGCAGTCAAGCCCCCATTCTTTCTCAGCTGTCAAAGAGGCTCCCCAAACCATTGCAACCATTAGGAAAACAAAGCATTGGTTTGGTTTGGTTTGGTTTGGTTTGGTTTGGTTTGGTTTGGTTTGGTTTGGTTTGGTTTGGTTTGGTTCAGTTTTGCCCAGCCTGGTGAAGAGGAAGGAATTGGATGAATAAATCTGTTAATATCTGTAGGAATCTGCCTACAACCATCACTGAGTCTATTTTGAGGGCTCCAGAGATACTTCCTGTTGCCATAGGTCTGCTAGCAAAATCTGGTGCAGCCAAATATACCTGTAAAGAAAAATGTAAAGGAAGTAGCTTCTGAGCAGAAAAATCCCTAAACACAGGGAATTCTGCAGGTAAGATACAGGAGTAGTTTCTGACCATTGCATTCAAGGATTTCTGATATCAGTAAACACCTCACCATGAGGACATCTTTGAGTGACATCTGCATAACAACTGTGATATCAGAGAAGTGAATGTGAATTCAAAGTCATTCTGAATAATTCAGGCAGGCATCCCTGTCTGACAAGCCCCACGACTGTGTGGTGCCAGAGGAGGCAATGTCTCCCTCAGTGACACAATGCTTTGTTTGCAAGGGGAAGGCTTTGAAGGTAGGTAATCTGTGTTTGTTTGAAATAAATAAAGTAATTGCAGTAATTGCAGGTGCCTGGCTATTCTAGCTTTCCTGTGAGGACACTTAGCTCTCTTTACAGAGCTCTTAGTACTGCTCATTTTGGAGCAGGAGCTACAGAAGGATCTGCTGACCACATTGCAGAGGGATCCCCTCACTGCTGCTGTGCAGGGACATGGGCAGGGAAATCTCTTCTCTGTCCCCAGCAGGCACAGTCACAGCTGAGATCTCCTCTCTGGCATCTGAGCCTGGGGAGAGCAGCCAGTCTTCATCCTCTGAAAAACTTGGCAGAAAGGACACAGAAATTCAGCAGGGGAGAACTTCAGTTTGGAAATGATCAGGGGCACAAAGACCTTTTGTCCTTGGGGGCTTGCTTCCTGTTAAATGCCTTTGCACAGGTCAGGACACCCCATGTTCTGACATCTGGGGCTTCTTTACAAACCAGCAGCTCCCCTGGATGTCGTACGGGGAGTTATCCCAGGAAATCACAAGTGTTAGATGGAGTCACCTGATGAACGGTGTCTGGGATGCAGTGACCTGTACCTAAACACAGCCCAGCAGGCAGCTGACTGTGGCTGTGCAGCTCTGGGACCCAAAATCAGCCAGCTAAGCACGGTGTAGCTCCAGCTGACGGAGCAGAGAGAGGCCCCTGAGCTGTGCCAAAAGTTCACAGGTACAGGAACCCACCTCAGCACAGCTGCACACTCATGTGCTGCTGCCCCAGTGAGGGATGTGCTGAGACTGCTCTGTTGGTGCCCAAATACTGGGCAAAACATATTGTGTTCCCCAAACCAGGGCTCTAAGGGGCAAAAAATGTGAAGTTTTGTAGCAGCAGATGTTCCCTGGATCACACAAAGAGAACTGGCACCTCCCCAGTGCAGGCACAAGCGTGAGGAGGAGGAGGAGGAGGAGAAGGAGGAGGAGGAGGAGGAGGAGGGAGGGTTGCTCAGCATTGTCTCCTGGGCTGTGGTAGGACTGCTGGCATGGGCTGGCATGTGCCACACCACCACCTGCCCCAGCAGGGCCACCAGGATGACTCCTGGCAAAGATTCAGGGGAAAAAAGCCCTGTGATGAGTTCCAGGTTATCACTTTGCTGTTCAGGGCTTTGAATAACAAATATTAACAAAAGAGAAGTGCTCCAAGCCTGACCTCTGAGAGCTTTCTTTAGTTTTATTTCCTACTGTAGAAGAGCTTGGAAGATGCACCTGGCAGGTGGTCACCAGTCAGCTTTGCCAGGTAGTTTTATTTTCATTTCAGTCCATCCTTTTTTTGCCTCTGATGGCATGTCCCTTGGCTCAAGGCCACAGGGGAAGCACTTGTAACCAATCTCAATTAGCTATTTGTTTTAAAATTGTCCATTTTATGTCCTATGGCATTAGTGAGTGATTGCACTGGGCCTGTTTTATGCCTACATGTTGACATAAGTTATGCTGTGTGATCATTTAATGTGCTGGAACTGCATGACAATCTCTGCCTTCCTGTCTTCTTCCATTTGGGAGCAATGCAAATCCTAATGGCAGCAGTTAAATACAGTTTGATAAATAATAATAGAAAAGTAACATTAGATTATTACTCTCCATTACTTCTTTGAAGGCAATTGCATCTGCCAGTTTACAATATATTTTTCCTCCCGAACAGCAGAGAAAATCTTGACAGGCTGAATTACCATTTCATTTCCAACTAGGAAAACACTGACAAGCTTTAAAGGATGGTTTTGAAGAGAAGCCCTGGACATCTAAAGATGTAAACTACAGTTGGATAAAAAAACCTCGAGGGTTCTTACGTACGGGAGACTATTGACTGCAGCACCATCTAAGCAAGATTTTTGCTATAAAACCCCACACCATATGTGCTTTTCCTGACTATGACTCATCATCTAAATAGAAATTCAATTCCAGTCTCAGGGAGTCTATGATTAAACATATTTTTTGCTGTTTCTTCTACTGTGTTTATGTATGATTTTACATCTGTCTCATCTCTATTTCTCTATCCTTAATAGTCAATGTAAGTTCCCTGGTTGACCTGACTCACTGATATTTTTTTCCCCACGGGTGAGTGAAGCTTGGTGGCTTCAGCTTAAACGAGTGGTGGCTTTGCTGGAGCCCAAAGTGACGTTGATGTTGCTCACCTGCCATTTTGCAGACAGTAGAAGAGGAACTCCTCCCACGTGTACTACTGTGTCCATGTTATGGTGGTGCCAGGGCTCAGAGGTGTGCGGTTCACATGCTTCGGGTGCTGCCTGGATGATTCAAAAGAACCATAACAGAAAACACAGGAGATTTTGACCAGCCTCAGGTCTGTAAGTACATTTTAAACCCACAAGGTTTGAGTGTGTTTGAAATGTACTCAAATATTTCCTTCTCCACCATTGTGTCCTCATGACCCATTGAATCATCAAAGGCTTGGAGATGAAAGAAGGACTTATGGTTAGAAAATGCAAAAGACTCTCTGCTGAAGGGGGAATGGTTTGTTGTATCTTCTTTTTCTTTTCTTTTTTTTTTCCTCTTTTTTTTAATCCCAGAACAAATAGCTCTGGTGGGTAATTCTCTGTGAGGGTTTTCACTGTAATGAGTAACTGGGCTTCCAAAAAGCTGGTTTATGACTAAAGTAAATAAGCTCCCAATCAAAAAAACCCACAGAAATCGATTGCAAAATCCCCATAGTGTTTCATGAGCTTTGAGTCACACTCAGGGCAGAAAATTGCCCAAACCAAGAGCCTGTAGTGAATCAAAAGAGAGCATGGTCCTTTCAGATAATATTAATGATGGTTTTCTTCAGGCTGCTTCCAACATGTGGAAACATAAGACCTGTTATTCTATTCAGCTGGAGAAAAGACACCTCATACACCTGAGCATCTTCTAGTGGCCTAAGGTGGCACTGGCAGGTCAAATGCACCTCTGGGGTAATTCTACTGAGCCGAAGAGGCTCTACCAAAGAAGGATTTACTGAGCTGGCACAAGTGTATAATATTTTTATTTGCTGTAAGGGTTCTTCACCTTTTCAGAAATGGCTGTAATTAATTTTTGAGATGAATAAGTTTCCACCAGGTCAGAGTGAATCCGTTGAAAAAGGACACCTGAGGACTTTTGAGCCTTTCTCTCCCATGAGATGGGTATGGAGGTGGAACTGCCCACCCTGTAGAGGCTGCAATGATGATTAAATATGAACTTCACATATGAATGTATTGTTTTCAACCTCAGAAATATTTACCAAAAAATCAGGGATCACGACCTACTGGACAAAAGGAAAACAGTCACAGCCCTGAAAGCTGGAGAAGACCGTGCCATCCTCCTCGGGCTGGCCATGATGGTGTGCTCTATCATGATGTATTTCCTGCTGGGAATCACGCTGCTACGCTCCTACATGCAAAGGTAACCCCATGCTTGTCCCTGGTCTCACACCCCCTGCTCCAGCTGACTTTGTGTGGCTTATTCTTTTGACCCTTTTTATCAAAATTTTATGATGGTTTATTTGTTCAACATAGCCCTAACTCTGCACTTCTTTGCCCCAGTATAAATTAGGCACTGACACAGTGAAAACAATTCAAGTAATATTGGCATAAATTGAGGGAAGAATTAGATCCCTGTTTGACAAAATCTCAATCCACAGGCTTTAGACTTGGCACAGTTTAACACCAGTATAATAACCATATCAGCTGGCCTGCAGTCTGCTGAACATTATAAGCTTCTCAGAGGCTGCTGCTGCAAAGCCCAGACTCAGCACTAAAGAATAAAATAAGAAAAAATATTTTGCAGCCTTGAGAAACAGTACACTTCCAAATGAAGGATGGAGAATTAATTTGGGAAGGAAATCAAGCTCTTTGTAGCATGTAGTTTTGCATGTTGGTTATTACTTTCATTTTAACAAGTGAAATCCTCATGAAAGATAGTAATTTGTTGAAAGTGAAAAGACCATCTTTCATCATTCCTGCACTGCACTTAATTTTTCTGAGGCTTTCTCTGGCTTCCTTTTCTGCCACTGAGTAGAGAGTTTGGCCTGTGATTCATTAACAACATTTGTAATCAGTTTTCAAACATCAGCCCTATTTAAAATCCAGAGCAGACTGCAATAAGACCGTCAGTGATGGGGTTTTTCCTGCCCTGATTGGCTGAGTTAAGAGAATGAAAAGTTGTGCAGCTGAGGATCAAAATATTAGTCTGCCATGCCCCAAACCACAGTAAGGCAGGGGTACATACCTGGAACATTTTGGGTTTAACACCACAGACTTCTTTAAGCACATGCAAGAAGTGCCTACAGGTAACTGGTGTGAACATCCTCAATTATCAAATTGATAATTTGATCACTAGATCAAAATACTGGTGCACCTGCATGAGAATATTCCCTCTTGACCCTGCAGTGATAAAGAATACAGATGAGGACGAGCTTTACTGATCCACAGCATCTTATTTATGTGATAAAGTTATTTGTGCCTTTTTGAATCAAGGCAAAATTTAGATTTTGGAAACTGAGATCAAGACCTGTTAAGTATCCAAGAGCATTTGCTATTCCAAATTGTGCTCCCAGATCTTTCAGCAATATCAGGGTCAATTGCAGAGTCTGCTAAGGTCAAAATCACTCACGTGGAAAGAGTTGATTTATATTATATGATATATGAAAAAAAATTGCCAGAAGATATCAAAGCACCTCCAAAGTATCAACTATTCCATCTTCACAAGTCTGTGGTAGGTAGGTGTTACTTTATTACCCCCCTGCATGAATCAAACAGCAGCCAGAAAGGTGAAAGTGAGGCGAAGACAACCCAGGAGCCTTTGCTGTCACTTTTTTCCACACAGACTGATCTCCTCAGGGGTTATTCTCCTTTACAGCAAAGCTGCTCCAACAGATACTGCCTGGGAGGGGGAAAAAAATCCTTTCATTCAATTTCCCCCCAGAAAACACAGCATAATTGAATATAAATGTAAAACGGAATATACAAGCAGAATTACTGCCAAAGTAAAACAGCAATAGAGTTAGTCAGAAATCTTTGGTATCACTTACTATGTAAAGCCTCTCACAGATTTTTTTGAGGGTTAAGCAGACCCTCACCCCCTTCATGGTAGGGCAAGACAGCTGCATTGGGGGTGAGCTGAGGGGCTGAGCACGATTAAAGGGAAACCCTGGGTGAAACCTTCCCCCAGCCCACAAAGGGCTTTTTGCAGAGCCCTCAGTGTGCCCTTTCCCCAAGGAAAACACAGCTGTAGGTTTTTAAATACATGCCAGCAAACATTGCTAGTGCACAGCCAGGTTCCATCATTCCAGTTTTAGCCTCTGGTGAATTGGAGATGAGATAAAATCCTGCAGAAAAGTTGCAACCACTGACTTAACTTAGAGAAAACCAAGCAAGCTGCCACTAGGAAAGGCTTTCCCACAGGCAGAGCTGCATGAGGTACCACTTGGAAGTTCCTATGTCTTCATGTATGAGAATCCATGCCCTGCTAATTCAAAATTGTCCTCTCAACCTTTGTTTTAAACTGGCCTGGACTTTCAGCTAACCCTCAAGTCTTAGCTCAGGGTGTCTTGTCATGCAGCACCGTGTGTGTTGTGCTCTCCCCAGCACAGGCTGCTCATTTTTGTTCTCTCTCTGCTGAAACTCTCAAATATACCTTCTCCAGGGTCCAAGTTCCAGTTCACTTTCCATTTATACACAGACATAAGTGAATAGGGTCATTTTGTGCCCCAAGGTTAAACTCTGTGCACTACAGAATAAAACACTGTCTGTGATGTGTGACATGAGACTGCCCAGGCTTTGCTGCAACACGTACAAGATGCCCCCAGTATGTCTCTGATGGGAATCCTCAGATGGCTTTAGTGCTTATTTACCTATTCTTGCCATGCTCTAATGTCTCCTTTTTTTCCTACTTAGTGTCTGGACAGAAGAGACTCAGTGCTCGCTTCTCAATGCATCCATCACAGAAACCTTTAACTGCTCGTTTAACTGCGGCCCAGAGTGCTGGAAAATCTCTCAGTACCCCTGCCTGCAGGTGTATGTTAATCTCACCTCTTCTGGCCAGAAGCTTCTACTTTACCACACCGAGGAAACAATGAAAATTAATTCTGAGGTAGGAGCACAGAATAAAATTTGTCCCTAAATGGGTTTCTGGAGGGCTTCTCATCTCATTACATCCATTTTTTGTTTTAAAGCAATATAAGGCTTCCAGCTTCTGCTTCACTGATAAATACAGGGCAGAGAAAGCAGAAATCAGTTCACAAACCCAGCTCACACATCTGGAGAGGGGCAGCTTCCCGTCTCCGTCCATTCCACACGGGGTGCTGTGCCCCAAGGGCTGCAGCCTCCGTCATCCTTCTCATGTGCTTTGCAGGAGCTGGGGATCACCGAACACTTATCATGTTGATATTCTGGTGGAGCTGTGGACAATTCCCACCCAGGAATGGCTCCCCACGACACTGAACATCCCTAGAAATGTGCAGGGAGCATCAGCGTGGCAGTGAGAGGGGAGATGGGCATTCTGCAGGGTTGGGCAAAGAGGCAGGGAGAGACGAGAGCCCATCTCCATCCCTGGTGACAAACTCCGTGCCCGAGCAGCTCCACTGAGGTCAGCTGTGCTGCTGGGCTCCAGGCACTGCACTTACCCTGCTAAGATCCTGAAAGTTCACTGAGTGGGGAGTGGCAAGAGAAAAGCAGCAGCATAAATATAAAAGGCCTGGCTTTGGGGTGTGAATAAGATAAGGAGTCGTCCCACCCTTACAGCACAACTTCCCTGATTCCAGACATTGAACTAACCAGGGTTATTTCCAGCAAGTCTGAGGAATTCCCCTCTCTGCTTCTGCAAGTACAAACTCCAGTGTAAGCCCATGCAGGTGGGATGGCAAGAGCTCCTGTCTGGGGGCTGTAGGGAGGCAGCAGATGCACAGGAGGCTCCAGGCAGTGGCAGCACAGCTGGGGCTGGCACAGGCCATGCATCACTCCCGCCTTCACAGGTGGCTCCGCGCTCCTTCCATACAGAAAGGCGAGATGGGAACGGGGAAATTTCCCTCTGCCCACCTTCCTTTCTTCATATTCACAGTGCCTGTGTCCCTGAGAGTTCAAACTGGAGTGAGCTGGGACACAGTGGGATCATTACAGCTGACAGATTTTCTTTAACTACTCAGTTATCCAAGGTCGCTGAACCCCAAACTTGGCAAAGCTCACCCCAGAAAAACAGAGCCCTGGATCAAACTGCTGACAACATAACCTGTTGTGTTTCTATTTATGGCAGCCATTCAGTAGAACAAATTTCTTCTGCATATTAAGATGAAGCGATATTAAAATTTGTCCAAGTATGGCATGGTTGCACTAGGCTGCTTATTCTGCTGGATGATTAATTCTCATGGCTGAGAGATGGAGTCCTCTGGATCTGAAGTGTGAAATGGAGAAGAGTCCCCCTTTTTTCCCCTCTGCTCTGGCACCAGTGCAGGAAGAGGCACTCACTATGAAGTCTGAGGCAGGACAGATCCCACTTCCTGCTGGGGCACAAGCAAAATCATGATGTTCACACCTCAATTTGATTAAAAGAGATCAGATAAATCTCTGTGCTCCACTGATTCAAATAAATCAAGAGATTCAGCATAAATCTCCACATTCTGTTATTGATCATTTTTGCTTGCTGAAATGGACTTCGAAATTCTCTCAGATGCCAACCTCCTGTTAATTTAGAGTAGGCACAGTTAATACTTTCTCCAGCCCAAGGCTGTTTTACAGGTTAAGCTCTACTCCCAGGAGGATTCCTAGGTTTTCCTGACATGCTGCTGGCTATGTGACCTGAACACAAAAGCAGTTTTGAATGGAAGTTTGCAGTGTCTGTAAAATACCTGTCTTTTTGCTCGTGGCTCAGATCAGCAGAGTTTCCAAGCTCAAATCAGCACAACCAATCTCAACTTTCCAGATGTGTTTTTCCTCTGGCCAGAGAGCATCCCCATGCAGCAGGAAAGCAGTCCTGAGCAGTCCTGAGCAGTGCTGGGTGCTAATGCTCCAGCTGGGTGCTAAACCAGCTCCATCCACCCACTCAGATCTGTGTTCCTCATCTTTACCCTTGACAAATAAAGAAAAGAAAAAAAAATGAAAAAAAAACTGAAAAAAAAATAAAAAACCCCAAAAGAACCAACACATGCTTGGCTCACTGAGCTCTGACATTACTGGGGACAACACAGCACAGTCCTGACACTCCAAGGCCAACACCAATGACCTCAAAAGGGGAGCACCCCTCCACCAACCTCTGTTCTTTGCTGAGCACCCACACACAGAGGCAGAGCAGCATCTGGAGCCTGTCTCTCTCTTCTCCCCGCCAGCCAGCACGGACAGAGTGAAATCCACCTTGATTTTAAATAATGGTTTATCCAGGAGAAGTGCTGTCTAACCTGCCTGTGGGCTCAGAAGGTGGAGTAAGGAGTAGGTACAATTTATACTGAGATCTACAGCATGCTGCTGCCAGTCTCCGGTGGGAATCAGTGGGAAGTCAGTGATGTCTGTCAAGCTGCTCGAGTCTTTCCAAGAAAAGCACATAAGATTCTTTTCTGGCTTTTCATTGCTCTCACTGTGCCTAGTTTATCTCTAGCCTTTAGGAGAAGCCCAGGCCCTTGTCAATACTACAGACAAAATAGTTTAAATGCTTCCGTGGCTGCACTTTCCATCCCCAGCTGCCAAAGGCTGTAACAGCCTCTGCAAGAGGTAAATCTGCCATGGAGCCAGGCTGTCACCATGAGGAAGGGCTGTGGTAGTTAAAGCAATTAGAGAGGCCCCATTTTGATCTCATCTTATGTAATTTTGACTCTTTTCATGTCATTGGAGCTACTGCTGATTTGTATCAGTTCTCCATTAGTGAGATAACAAGAAGGATTTAATCACCAAAATCAGCTCTAACTGCCTGAGACTCAGAAAGCATGTGGCTTCTCAGGGTTTCTCACTGAAGACTCAGGTATTTATAAGTCAGGAAGGAGTGTGCCTGGTGCAGGGAGGGGAAGCAGAGGTCTTCAGCAGTAGACCCATTTCAGGGCTGGAACTGGAGAATTCCATCTGGAGGAATCAGTTCAGGCCAGCTCAGACACAGAACTCTTTGCACTTTCTGAGGGGTTTAAATTGACATCCTGATCTCTTATAAAGACTGCCACAGCACATCCTGAGTTTCCAGGCTCAGCTTGAACACCAATCCCAGCCACAGATGTATGATGAGAGCAGAATATTTCACTGTCCAGCCTGAGCTGGGGGCTTTTCTGGCAGTGGCCTTTTTAGTGTATCTTCCTTGATTTAAGGGAAACAGCCTCCAGCTCGCCTGGAGAAGTTGTGTGATCTCCATCCTTAGAGATATTCACAACCTGACTGGACAAATCCCTTAGCAACTCTGCACTGAGCAGGGCACTAGACTGGATGTGTCCAGAGGTAGTTCAGACAGGATACCTACCCAATCCTTTATATTAGGAAATTAGTGATGGAAACATTGATAACAACTTCTATTTATAACTGTCTGGTAGATCCATCTTCTGCTCAGATTGCAAGGAATACAAGAACCACCTTTCTCATGCTGCATCACAGAATCTTCACCTGAAGTAGGGCACCAGACATTGTTTACTTGCAGATTTCCAAGTGTTTGACAATGCAAAAGTGTCAAAAACCAGCATAGATTTAATTGTCTACATTCACAGGTACAGCATAACAGTTGTGAATATAAAATTCCTTACAAGGCAGGGGAGAAAACTATTGAAAATTTAAACTATGGAAAACAAAGTAAACATCAATACATCCTGCTATCGAGTCTTCCACTTGTTTGCCAAACACCATGAAACACAGCCCTGTGCTGTCCCTGGGAAATCACTGGGAAAGCTGAGATGTTGAAGGAGGCCAGGAGACCCCACAACCAAAATTTAATGTCCTAGTGCTGAGGACCTTCTCAAAGCTAAGACCAAGATGTTTCCAGGATCCCAGGAGAACCAGAGTGAGGCAGACAGCAGAAAGAGTAAAGGGCACCTGGGAGGCCCCAGCCTGGAGAGAGAGACAGCTTCAGCACATGGAGTCTGGATGAGAGGCAAAATAAATCAGCTTCCCTTGCACAGCTGCTCTTCACAGTTTCATGCTCCCAGACCCTCCATCATGGGCAGCCCAGCATGGCTGGTGGCTCTGTGCCCACAGGTGTAGGAGGAACAGCTCAGGTTCTGCTTCAGGTCCCCTCTGAAAACACTTGGACAGTAGCTGGACTCACTGCACTCTTGGGATATTTCTGCAAACCCAGAACCCAGGAATCTTTCATCCTTTTGGCTTCTACATATCTTCTGTTTTCTGCCTGTGGGAAGTTGTACTTTGCAAAAGTGGCCAAGCTCTCTTTTAATCACCTCATTCGGGGTACTTCACAGGAATTCTAGAAACAGAAATTATAACAAAAAAATGACAAGAAAAAAATGCCAAATTCCCCCCAAAAAACACGACACAAACCCATTTGAAATGGAAATGCTGCTTTTATGGCAGTGATAACAGATAATTTATTAAGGGAAAATGAGAAATGCTTCACTGAGAAATTTCCCCTACTTAGTAGATTGTGATCTATTAAAGACTCGTGTGCACTGGAAGAGGGCTCCGACATTGGACATTAAAGACAAATTTGGTCATTGTACAAGAGGATATCCTATAGGGAGCAGACATGCACCAGCAGCAAGATGGATGAGATATTAATGCTCTGATATTTTTCATCTCTAATTTCTAGAGCTCTATGAAATATTCATAATGGCAGTGTGGCCACGCTCCACCATTAACGCTCCAGTCTGCTAACACCAGACAATCTCTCTGCCATGCTTCAAATCATATTCTGTGTTAATAACTTGCCAATGAATCAATCAAATCCTGTTATGAGGTTAATCCTTTGATCATAATTAGGACTAGAGATTTGTTGCAGTATGTTAAAAAAAGAAGTCACAGCACGTCACAAAAAGGAATGGAGGGGCATTTATAAAATATGTGCATTAAAACAGTAATAATCAAAACCCATGGGTCACATTATTTTAATCAAAACATCTTTTTTCCTTTGCAAAACTCACTTTCTCATTAAATTATCTGGGGCTCCTTTAGATTCTCACCAGGACAAGCAGCCTGCTAGGGCCCACCTGCATGTCCAAGGAGAAGTCAGGCAGCAGATTTACACTCCTCCTGAAGCAGTTAATCAAAACCCTGTGCAGGTGCAGAAAACTTTCAGATTTGGTGGGGTGCAAGTGCATAGAAGAGAGAAGGAAGTGAGGCTGGCTGCTGGGCTGCTCCTATCATCTTCCAGACCAGCAGGAGCAACAGCAAGTTCAGGGGTTTCTGTCTGAGGTTAAAAATTGTCCATATGTGGCCTCAGTCCTTGTTTCTGCCTACCATCTCACCAGCCCACACCAGCTCTTGGTCAGCAGAGCCCAGACCTACTGTCCTGCCTTTCCCATGGAGTATCTTCAGTGCATGGACTGCATAAGGCAGCTTTTCAAATAACTTGCCTTTAGTATTCTCTGGATATCTAGGTTGCAGCAGTGCTAGATAGAGCCACTCCCAAATTTTATTTCCTTTTGTACTAAAACAAAAATTCCAGGATCATCTTCAGAGAGAAGGAAATGTTTGGGTTATGCTGGGGTCAAAGGCAAAAGCATCACTAAGAGCCACTCTGAGAACCAGGCTGATCTGGAGCTAGAGGCTGAATGAAAGTCCTCTGGACTGTCAGTAGGAAAACCTAGACTATTTATTTGTCTCTAACTGAGGCATTACCCCCATGAGAATATTTGTCTGAAGGTCTCTCCTCATCCCCCTCCCCTCTGAGTGAGATCCTGTGCCCACTGTGATCACTTTGATCCAAGCCAAGTGAGAGCTAAACTACCAGATTTGTATTTACAGAAAGTCAATTACCCATCTAACTGCGAGCATATGTGTGCCACTTAAGATGAAGAGGCACTTTATCAGTTCTATTTTTGCATGTGCAAATTAGCAATAATAATATATTCACCTATCTCACAAGGCACTGTGCAGATTAAAGCATTAATGTTTGAACAGCACTTGGAGGTTCTCCAATGGGAAATTCTGTAGATGTGGAAAATATTGAGTTTTGCTGCGATAAATTTATTATTAGCGTAATAGCATTCCACTCTTGCTATGAAAAGCATAATCATCTCGAGATTTCCCCACCTGCCACCTGAAAACAGACATTGTAACAGGTTTGGAGATGTTTTTCTCCCTCTGATCTCTTCCCAGTGTTCGTACATCCCCAAGTGCGGGAAGAATTATGAAGAATCCATGTCCCTGGTGAACGTGGTGATGGAAAACTTCAGGAAGTACCAACGCTTCTCCTGCTTCTACGACCCCGAGGGCGTTCAGAAGAATGTGATCTTGACCAAACTGTACAGCTCCAACGTGCTGTTCCACTCCCTCTTCTGGCCCACCTGCATGATGATCGGCGGGGTCGCCATCGTCGCCATGGTAAAGCTGACTCAATACCTTTCCCTGCTCTGCGAGAGAATCCAAAGGATCAGCAGATAGGAAAGGAGACTTCTCTGAGATTTAATTACAGTGAAAATACTGTTTTTTCTCATTCTTCACCAAAGAACCTTAAGTTTGTAATGTGCAAGTCTGGTATAAGTTCTATATTCTTCTAAGTAGAGCAATAATGCAAAAGCTGTTCTATATGCAAACATGATGTTATTATTATGCAGACAAATGAAAAAGTTACTGTTTTGTGTTGAGCGTCTCTATGATCTTGTTTTAAGCTGGGATTAGTACTTTCTTTTCTACAGCCAAGATAGGGCTCATTGTGACCATTGGCCAAGCTTTAGTCAATCGATGTTTTTGGTGTAAAAGATTCTGGGGAAATTCACTGCTGGACAAAGGGCAGCCGACCACTTGAGCATCATTGAGGTCTCACACCTGGCTCAGTCCATTCAATGGATTGGTGGCTTTGGTTTTTTTAATATTGGCAGGGTGAATAAAGCAGTAATTAGGGTTTTTTTATGGTAAGATGGCACCAAAAGGATGTATTTTGAGTTTGGGATAAGCAGACTATTTTCAGCCTCAGCAGGACTTGGTGATGCTTTGTGTTTGCTCCCTCAGTTCAGAAGTCAATTGTACCCTATGGTGTTTATGAGGTCTATTGGAAAACACTTTGGAGTTTTATTTTGTGTAGTGCTATAATTTTCTTCTGTCTTATCAATATAATTTTTGTCACTTGAAGAAGCTGTAGCCAAAAAGCAAAAAACACCTTGTTCCATTTTGTATTCTAGTCAAGGCCTATTGATGGAGGTGGGACCAGAACTCCTTATTTAAAGGTTTATTATTCATTTGTCTTGTATTTGCTACCATATCACTGTAAAGAAAAAAATAACACTATCAGCTATTTTTTCATTTTTTACTTCCAACTATTTTAGATTTTTTTACTTGATATATATACAGATATATATATATATAAAGAAAAAGATATATTATATCTAGTTGTGTATTGAAACTTGTTTAGGGGGGTTTTTTTCTTTGTTTTTACCCACTGGAAAATGAATAGTACAACTCATGTATTTGTAACCTTCGTCCTTGGATAATATCATAACATGGAGAAGCAGCACTGCAGGATCTTATCCAATATTCATGATGTTGTTTCAGTCAAAGGTCTCTGTTGCTATGACATGGGAAATGACAAAAATCTCATCCAATTCTACGGCTCTATTAACTGAATTGTTAGATAATCATCATAACACATTTGGAAATCTCTCCTGACCTTAACTCACTATGCAGTGCTGGCTGACGTGAATTTTTATTTACAGGACCCAGGTGCAATGATTTATTGGAAAAACTGAGAATCTGCCAAAATTGTTGTCCTATCTGTCAAATATTTACCACAGTATACTTGCCAGTTTAATTTCATACACACTGTAGTCACAATTTCTGCATAATTTATTTTTATTCCCCTATAGAAAACATTTCTTATGTTTTAAAGACACCTCTCTCAGTTCCTCATATTGCACCCAGCCTGAAGGACAAACACAAGGCACATCCTGGGAGCAATCCTGTGAACTCATTATCCAATAGCTCAAAGAAACCATAATACAGGTCTTCTCAAACCAAGGAAATAACAATTTCCCTTCAAAAAGACTGCAAATTAAGTATTCTGCCTAGTTCATCTATATATATATATATATATATAAGTACCTTTCCTCATCATAGCATTAAAAATTTCAAGATGTTACAAAACAAGTCATGCAAGTGTAATGTGAGCTGTAAAAAAAAAAAAAAAAAAGAGTTCTCAGCAGTGAAAATAAACCTGCAATCTTGTAATCAGTAGTATAATTTTCCTTAGGTAATTAAATTCCTGGAGGGTGGGGGGGGATAATGAAGGTTCCAAAAATATGTAATAAAAATATTCAATTAAATCTTCCAGATTTCAGTATCTTCTGCCTCCAGATCTGGCTTGTTTCATCAAACTGCTTTCTGCAGCCTCCATTACCAAGAAAGGAGGAGTGCTGGTGCACCAGGGAATCCATAAATGCTCATTTGCAAAAACTCTGTTTTGATCGATATGTTGGAATTGCAGAAGATCCCGCTGGGGGATTTGGGAAGCTCAGCCTCAGTGGGACTGGACTGTGCTGCAATCCCAAATCAGGGATGCTGCACGGCCCTGGCAGCACAGAGCTCTGCTGTGGTGCCTCTTCCACACCACCACCAACACTCTGCTGCCCATTTGCACAACGATTTACGTGCCTTGTGACATCTTTGGTGCCTGTGTTTGTGTATTTTCCCTGGGTGACAGGGAAGCTGATTGCTCCTGACATTTACACATCAAACGCTGCTTTCAACATGTCATGCCATAAAACATTTCACCAGAGCTCCTGTGGGTGAAACATCTTGCTGCTGTTGTAGGCTATAATCATTTTGTTGACATTAAGGGAGAGATCTGTGGGATAGCAAAACAACTTGAGTAATTGGATGGAGTGAGGTAAAACAATAATTTTGAAGGGAATTATCCATCTGATCACTGGCATTGTTAACCCCCTACTGAAGTTTCAGCACTGCAAATGGGATTTTTAACAACTCCTGCTACCCCAAACAGAGGTGGTGTTTCAGAAGGGATGTTAGTCTGTGCTATTTCTTTCTCTATTTTAATATCATGTTTTCCCTTGCAAAAGGCACTGGTGTTCCTGTAGGCAGCTCAAATGAATGAGAAAAACATGTAATGCAATTCAGCAGCCAGGCAAACCTACCCTGTTTCTAACACTGCTTCTGACTCTTCCCAGCACAAACATTTCAACTCTTGGTGTCCCAGCTGGGCATTTGGGAGAGCAGGGAAAAACCTGTCCTGGAAAACCCTGGAAGGGAGAGGTGCAATATGAAAAATTTTGTGCAGTATTTCCAGGCATCAGAAGCCTATGACAAGCACCCTTGTGTGATTTAAAAGTATTTAAAGCATTCATAAGTATTTCAGATACCAAATTCCTATGGCCTTTTAGTAGTATTTCTTAATTAGATTGTATATGTCAAGCCTTATTCCTATTCTGGAACATCTAAATCTGAAGCTGAAGTGTGAACATCCTTGCTGTAATACTTTGAAATTTGGCACCTTCAGCAGATTTACTAAATGTCACCAGCTAGGACAACAGAGAGTTTATTTTGATTTAGTTTTCTTCATTGAGGAGATGTCAATTTATCTCACAAAATGTACCCAGTGGAAGAATATTCTATCTCCAGCAGCAAGGAGAGAGGGTTCAGGAAACTCAAGAAGAGGAGACACTTCTCAAGGAGACACAGAGACAGTGATTTCCCACCTGAAGGACAAATAGGGAATAAAGTCCCACCTTGTGACTTCCTTTTTTTTTTTAATTTTGTACAGAGGATAGGAGTGAACTTGGGTAATTAATTTTTTAACTCTGTTTGAAAAAATCGGGTGGGGGTAAGGCTTAGGGTTAATTTCAGTTCAATGGAAGAAGTTGCTGAGAAAGAAATGGCTGGTGTTCATCTGTTCCATGAGGATTCCTGCTCTCATTTGACTGTCAAACCTTTGACCTTACAGCAGTACAAACTCTGTCATGAGTGGTGCTGTCCATTTAACAGCACTTTTATAATTTTTCAGCTGATTTCCCTTCTCATACAGTCATGCTGGTATTAAATTAGCTCCAGGCATTCAAGGGTGTTTTCCAATTTCTTTGCAGCAACACAATTTTTCCATAGTCTCTGAGCATCTTCTCTTCATTAGCCACTGTACTGTTCATCATCCATTAAATATTTGGGAAAATCCCTTACTTTTCTGCTCCACTGAGTACTCATCACTTCCCAGTACTCTGTTCTGCAGAGGAAAACCACACATGATTTTTGGAGGTCCCAAACATCTCACAACTGAATACAAACTTTGACAAATTGTTTTTGTCATGCAGGATAGAATGAAAAGCAGGAGTAAAGTTCAATTATTTTGTTTCAGTGTTTTGAAAACAAAATGTTTACATTTTTCAGTTTGAACTGAAGAAGCATTTTAAAATCTATAAAATCTAGGAATGAGGGAAACTTATTATATAAGCAATCTTGAAAAATAATAGTTAGAAACATAAAAGATCCTCTGATGTGGGGAAAAAAAATAAAAATATCAGCAACTGATCAGTTCACTGAATATTTTGAGGTGGGGATTTTCTTATGAGGTTAACCAGCAAGGTTCTTTCATTTTTATCTCGCCCCAGTGAAGTGCAGGATCCATCACAAGGCTGTAACCAGCAGCAGCAGCCCCAGGCAGGGTCCAGCCAGGCTCCTGTGGGGGATGCTCATCCCAGGGGTGAGCAGGATGGGGAAGACAAAGCACAGCACCTCCCTCCACACATCACAGCTACTGAACTGAGCTGCTCCTGTGCACGTACTCTGCGTTTAAAGTTAAACCAAACTACCTAGATTTGTCTTTTTTAACACAAAGTGGTCCTGGCCATGTGATTCAGTTATTTGAGCTGTTGTAAATTAGGGAGGACCCTGCATGCTGAGGCCCTGGGTGAGTGGATTCTGTGTCTTGTTAGCCCCAGGAGTTTGTGGCTAAACCCCAGCATAGTGTTTGGCCCATTAGGAGTTGGATCTCTCAAGCTCTGTCCTCTCCTGTGTTTGATAAATCCCAGTAAACCAAGAGGGGTTGATGCTGCCTTTGCCATCTGCTGGTCCCCCAACAAGTCACTTTTTGTCCCTGACCTGCAGCTGCTAAATTTAAAACAAACTTAATTTGACACAAAGAGCTTCTTCCTCCTTTGGATATGATCTAAAAAAACCCAAATAGATCAGCAATGCTGCCTGGTGAATTCACACCACAACTTTTAAAATAAATCAAATTTCTCCACACAGTGAAGGAAATGTGTTAATATTAGCAGAGCCCTCCATATAGCCTGACTACTTTTTCTAGTTCTCCATTTTAGAGAAGGAGCTGGTAGGTATTTATTTTTAACAGAACTATATTTATTTAGGTAAGAATTTAGTATATAGTGATTTTATTGTAATATAGATGGTAAGAGATGCTCATTCTAAAATGCTTTGCAAGCTCTGTTGAAACACAGCCATTTCCAGGCAGAAGCTCAGCAAATGACTCACAAAAACATGGGCAGAGATGGAGGACCAGCTCTCACTCAACACATAGAAAAGTTTGTTTAATTTGGAAGTTCAAGAAAAGCAGGTGAGAGTTAGAAGCATCTCCAGAGGCTGTCAGACAGGTCAGATTTAGGGAACTATATAAATTTATGTTCATACCCTTCAGTATAGCACTGAAAGATCAGACACTTCTAGAGGCTGCAAAAAAAAATAAAATAAAAGCACAGCTTTTTTGTCCAGGAGTGTGTTCAGTTTTTAATATATTTCAGGAAAAAAAATATTAGAAAACTGCTGGAACACCGTGACATTCAGTGCACCCAAAAACTAGCTTTATTTATAAAGATAACATTTCTACTATGCTTTTCTAGGTTTTTTTTGAAACTTGGAAAAAATGCAAAAGCAAAATCTGCACCTGGAGTGATCTCCCATTGTCTCAGCTAACTCTTTGTATCAACCCTATTGATTTTTTTTTCAGGTTTTTCAGTCTGCAGAATATTTTGATGATTTTCTTCCCCTTCACAGCTGAAAAAAAATATTGTGGAATTGAAAACATGCTTTCCTCTCAGCTCAGGTTAAAATCTCCAAGCCTCCTAGGAGAGGTTTTCTATTATATCACATGGAAGGTGTCCTTTCCTGTGGCAGGGGGTGGAAATAGATGATCTGTAAAGTCCCTTCCAAGCCAAACCATTCTATGATTCCATGTGTGTGAGGAAGGTGGGAGGCTTCATCTGCTCTTCCTGAAGTCTCCACCTTGGCAATTCTTGTGCATAACTGCAGGTACTGGTCTGTATTCAGCTACCAAGCACTTTTTAACACCCAGACACCTGCACAGTTAACTCCAGATCACAAGCAAAGGCTCTCTGGCGCCAGAGGCTGCTGAGCATCTCAATCCCCAAAATCCAGGGGGCAAAAAAAGGAAGAGCACCTTGAAACCCTTGCTGGGGGAAGGCGCTTGTGATTTCAATCACGGCGCACTTAAGCTCTCCGTTATATTCATCAGAAATTAAATAGGAAACAAAGTCTGATGACTAAGCAGCAACACCTTAATCACTCTCCTCAGAAGAGTTCAAAGCTGTTAATACAGCAAGACAGCTGAACAATGCAACGGGAGGCTGCAAACACTGCAGAGGCTGCAAAACCCAACACAGAGGGAGCCTGGGTGTAATTACTTGCCTTTTGCTCGGCACCACTTCACCATGTGCTCAAAGACAGTGGGAAGGCAAGTTTGTACCAGCAGCAGCACGTTTTCCATCTCTGGCAGCTCCCTTTCCTCCCCAGCACGTGCTGGCTCCCAACCCCACACAGGGGTTTCTGGGTCTCAGCCTCCGAGTACGAGACAAGATCTCCCACCCAAGAGCAAAACAGAGGCCAAGAAATCTGTCCCAGAGCAGGTTTTCCCACAGCATGTGAAGTGCCACTAATCCAAGGTTTCTATTAAACAGCCACCAGGAAGGAAGAGGAAAGACAAATAGAAAACATGAGTAAATGAGATGTTCTGCTTTGCTCAGGAGAAATGAGGATTATCTGTTCACACACAGGGGTTTCCCAGGGCAGGAGGAGACATTCAGAAGCCTCATTCTCTGTTGGCAGACACATCAGGTTTGGATGTAAGATCCAGGTTTTCATTTCATGGCCCTTCACAAATCTCTGCTTGCCAAAGAGTAGCTACTTATTAGGCCCACTGAACCAGATGCTAAAAGTTTTGAGTATTCAGTATCAAAACAGAATTATTCAAACACCATCTGGACACAATCCTGAGTAAGGTGCTGTATGGAAGCTTGCTGGAGCAGGGGTTTGGACATTTCAACACCTGACAGGCAAGTGCTCTGAGCACAGGTCCTGTCAAAGGAGCAGGAGTCAAGTCAGAAGCTGTGATGGACTTGGCTGTGAGTGGAGAAATTTGTTAACCTCATTTAAAAACCTAATTTTCTGCTAGTGTTCCATCACACTCAATTTTTCATTCTTTTAACTCAAAGCATCCAGTGAAAGACATGAAGTAGAGCTGGCAGAGGTATCCAGGAGGCTTTCCCCTGTTAAAAAGCACCAAAATTAGAACAGGCATTAGAGGGAATCCAGACCCTCTGCTGTTAAATCCAGGAGGCTTCACCTGATAATTTCAACCAGAAGGTTAATCCCGAGACAGTAGCCAGGAGAGAGGGACTGCAGCCCAGATCAGAGAAGGGCACAGGCAGCTTCAAGTGTCCCTGTCCCATCAGCACATCGTGCCTTGTCCTGAGCACCCACAGCTCTGTGAACATGATCTGTGCACAGGAATTTGGGAGGCACTCACTGCTCCTGTTCCTCCAGTGTCCTGCCATTAGGTCTGTGCCACTCAGCAGTGACCTTAAGAAGAGAAATCATCTGCAGTCCCAGATTTCACTGCTGTCCCTGGCAGTCCTTCATCCTGAGCCAATAACACACTGCAAATAGCAAATTAATGATCTAGGAAATCAGTTGTTCCCTTGTACCCTTTCAGAGTCCTCTCCCACCCCTTCTGGCCTCTCTCCAGGTGAGATCTTGGCCATGCAGGTCAACACATGTAGGAAAGCAGGAGAAGCAAAGATGAAATTCCATCTACTTCCCATTGTCAGAGCCATGTAAACTGGACCAGCACTAACCCACATTCAGATGCTTGGGCAAGGAGACTTTGATGGCAGCAGCCCTTTGAGTTTGGTGCTGGCCATCACCACCGGCAGCTGCTTATGGACCCACCACCACAAACCAGTCAAGGTCCCAAAGGGGACAGTGAGGAAGGAGCATCCAGGGACCTCTTGTGCACTTGCTGGCCAGTGACACTTGTGCTGAGCTGACCCACACCCCCAGCTCCCAAACCCTGCTGCCCCATGCCTGACATAACCCTCAGAGCTTTCACACCTCACACCAAGAGCAGGACAGGAGGTGGCAGTCAATTCTGGGCACACCACCACGCCCATGGAACAGAGAAAGTCCCAAATGTCACTCTTTTCTTCTACATATGTAGTGCAGATATTTTGGTGATGGTCTTTGTCCTTCAAAGTGCCCCATCAAAGTTCACAAGGCATCCTGCCCACTGCAGAGACTCTGAGTGCAGACCCAGGGGTGGGCTTGTTCTCTTCTCCACTTTGTGGCTGAGAAATGCACAGCTTTGTCCTTCCCTCGAGCTGCTTGGCTGCTCAATACTAGCCTGACAATTACTTCCAGCCTTGGATAAAAATCTCCTGCCCTGATGCTGTTAAATTACGTAGAACAAGATTATAATTACATCGTAAAAAAAAAAAAACCTCCTAAACTCTATACTTGAAAGAACATTATTCAGGTTGCAAAAGCAGACACTCCAAAGTTACAAAATGCCAGAAATAGAGCTGCCTGAATAGCTTCCATGCTGCACCACTTGTATATCCCTGTAGAGTGAGAGCCTGTATCCTGTATCATCATATATGCATGAAGACACAGGCTCTCACTCTACAGGGACATATCATTTTCCACAGGATGCCTGGCCCTGCTCTAGAAAATGACTTTTAGGCAGGGTCACAGCCCTGGTACCATATTGGCAGAGCAAAAGTGGAATAGGGAGACATGCCTGATGTCCTTCAGAGGAGAACACTGCTGAGATGTCTGTGAGGGGGGAGAGGATTAGGTTAAGGGAGGCTGATGGAAAGACTTCTTTTCCCCAAAATACTGTGGATCCCTTTCCTGCTCAGCTCTGCCAAGATTTGGTGAAAGCACCAGGCTGGAGCAGAGCAAGTACTGGGCTCTGCCCTGAGCAGGGCTCAGCTCAAGCAGATCATCTTCCAGCTGAAAGCAACTTGAACGAAACATTTTGACAGCTCCAAACTGATCATCTTCTGACATTTTTGACCCATGGGAAGCAAGTTTGCTGTTAGTTTTTTAACTCCTTTGTGTCAAAGCTCCAGTAAAGTGCTGCTGGACAGAAGGCTCCCTTCGCTCCCCTGCCGTGCCCCAGCAGCAGGGTTCAATTTACCCTTCCCTCTGGGTAGCTGCTGTCAGCTGTCACCAAACATACCCACCCCACAGCCAAAGGGGTCCACGGTGAGAGGCTGCTCCCCTCCACTGCCCTGCTCCAGGACACCACAAATTCTCCCCAGAAAGGTCTTTTCACTTGTTCCAAGGCTGAGCAGACAGAGCAGAACCAGGCTGCCAAATGGGGGGTTTCAGGGAAAGTTTATTTCTGTCTATTCCTCAAATGAAATGAAAAGCTATTAACTCAGAGACTTCCTAGCCACCAAAACCCATGTTCATCCAGTTCACCCTGGCCTCCCCATATGCCAGGCCAAAGGTCAGGGTGTTTGTGCACTCAATAAAGTTGAGACTGGACAAAGCCAGCCATCAGCCCCACAGATAGACCAAATCCTGTTCTTCTCACAATGGATTCTTCCCAGACAATACCCATAGTAAGCCTTGAGGGTCTACCTGGATTTGCCATCAGTTACCAGCCAGCAGCAGCCCTGGTGCCCATCACCATGTTCTATGAAAATGTGGTGAAACACAGTAAGGCAAAGCAACAATCAGGAAGAAATGAAGCAAAACTAATTGTCTTGCTTGGGTTGTTTCAGATTTTTTTTTTTTCCCATGGTGACTACAGCACCACTGTGGAACAGACTTTCTCAATGGTCCTTTTTCTCTGTGACTTCATGTTTGGGTTTTTTCAACATTTGTTTTGAATCTGGCTCAGTGATTCCAGAATATCTCCAGCACAGGAAATATAAAGAATTAGTACAACCTCAATGCATAACACATTGCACTGTGTAGCGTCTCCAGTTTCTTGGGAAACAAATAAGTGTATGCAAATTGCAAATACATGAGCTTTTTGAACTGAAAAAAAAAAAAAAAAAACATCTACCTTCTCAACAATTCACAGTTCTATGGAGGATGAGAAGTCTAGATGTAGACCATGTAGCAGCTCAAGACTTTCCTATGTCTCTTCAGGACTGTGGATTTCAATCTGGGCCTGAGGCTCACCTTCCATTCCTGACTCAGCTGGCCTTGGGATATCCCAGAAATACAACCCCTGTCACTGGCTTTGTGCTTCAGACCACTGCTGTAAAAAAAAAAAAAGGAGGCAGAAGCTCAGAAAGAATAAATCCAGCAAAAATCCTTGGGAGTCCAAGACCTCACTTTCATAGAACAGTGACACAGAAAACTGTCACAGCAAAATTTTTGTCTCTCCCATGCAGCCAGTGCCAGCTGTTTGCTCTCCATGGCCAGTGGTGTCCACCTGGGATGCCCCATCATGGACCACGAGCTCTTTGGACACAAAGACATCTTCTGCTCTGGTTTTACAGAGCTGAGCACAGCTGAGCCTTCACACACACAGCTGAAACTGCCTTAGTTACCAAAGTAAGCACCAGCCTCAGTAGCAATCTAAGGGCTGATTTTCCATTAAAGAAATGATTTATTTATTTTATTTTTTTTAAAGCCTCTCTGCAGCCTGGAGCATGAGACTGGTGGGGTATCTGAACAATCTTCCCCTGGGCTGAACCCCTGCAGGATGGGAACTGCAGAGGATACAACCACAACACCTCATGTGGCCCACAAGCCACAAGGAAGCAATTTCAGCCCATCAGCCAAGAGCACACCCAGGGTAAAAGGGGCTGTGTTGTCTTGCCAGGCCTGGCTGGGGTAACACGTAGAGAAGAGGTAGATATTTGCTTGGGATTTTTTTCCCTTTTCTTCTTATTTTCAGGGTTTACTTGCAATGCTGTTTGTCACATCTCTGCAATCTCTCTGTGCAGCATTCATCTTCTCACCAGTGGTGAAAGGCAGTGCCCTTAAGGACTTTTTTCTGGCCTTTTAATTGAGTTGTTTAAACTGATAAATTCAACTGGGGAAAACTATCTGAGAAGAAGTGATGATTTTATTAAATAGAGAGAGAGCATGAGCATCTTTCAGGCCACTGAAATCTTTCAGCCAATCTGGATGAGCAAGTGCTGGGACACAGAACCACTCTCCCCTCCAACTGCATTTTTTTATGGCTAAAGATGTTAAGGAAATGTAATGGAGACACCAGGAACGCCTTGAATCAGCACCCTAGGGAGTTGGAGCAGCACAACTGCATGTTCAGATGGTCTTTTATAAGATGGCCTGGCAAAAGAGCAGCCTTTAAAAATTATAGCACATTCTCTTGCATAAATAAAACTTGTATATTATTGTGCTAGTGGGTGAAATATCTTTCCCCAAATTTGGGGACTCGCTTTCATTGCTGGAGGATGACTCAAGACTCAAGTAGAAAAATGCTGCTCTGTCTTGCAGAAGGGGTTTTCAGCTAATAAAGGTTCCTTCCACAGGGTGTTATCTGGAAAAATTAGTGATGAGAAAATCCAAGCTTAAAACATCATGGTTTGGAAAAAATTTTGCTTTTAAAACCTGCTACAACATCTGCCTGTTACCAGTGAGTGCACGCCAGGGCCAGGTCCTGCTGAGGGGTTCACAGGCATTACCCATTCCTTCAGACACTATCTTTGGCAGTGAAATCCAGGCTTTTCCAGCCTGTTCTGGCAGCCAAACCTGCTCTGTACACTTGGGACAGACACTAGCACTCCCAACTCAGTTTATCTTTGAGTTTTAAATAACCACAAGAGCAAGACCCACATTAGAGCCAGGCTCACGGGACCAGCTGACAGCAGAACTCAGTGAGCCTCCTGGGACCCACCAAATCCCACCTCAGATCCTCGTTTTCTCCCTGCTACTTCAGTCCACTTCATGCTTTCCCCTGTAGATTTTGATCCCTTGTCTTTCTTCCCCTGTATTTCCTCAAGGGCTGTTAAGCACTCCAGCAGCTCCTAGCCCTGATCAGGTTTTCAGGGAAGTACCAGCTCCTGCAGAGAAATTCTGCCTTGCTCTAGCAGAGGAAAAAACCCTCCTGCTCCAGCCAGACCTGACACTCTCAGCAGAGGAATGCTGAAATACTGAGGTACATGAATATCAATCAACCTGAAGCAAAAAATGAATTCCCTGCAGGAGCAGTACACTTCCTTCCTCAGAGAGCTGCTGATTAGCAAGGTTAATTGTACCTGCCAGCAGCAGCCAGCGTGAGCTCGCCCATGCCTTGCAAGGGACAAGAGCTGATAACAGCATCCTTGCTGTCCTTGGGTGCCTGAGCACACACCAGCAGCTACAAGCTCCATCTCTGCCAGGCAGGACTGGGAATTTGACTCAGGCAAGGCAGAAGCAGCTGTGGGTTCATGTACAACCACTGAAAGTCATCCCCAGTAACACATCTTTCTACAGGTGTCAGATGTTTCTCCCAGAAACAGAATAACTGATTTTTCAGTAAATATTTTTCTATCAGATGATAATATTTCTCATCCCAAAACTTCCAAAGGTGGATTGTGATAACATCAAAAGCGTTTTATCTTAAAAGATACAAAGAAGGCATTTGATCTATTCAGATGAGGGTTTTTGTTCTTTGAAATTCAAAGTAACATATTTCTTACTTTCATTTACTCTCAGTTGTAAACAAATCAAATGTCGTTCTGGTCATACCAGCCAACTGTGGCATTTGCACTTAACCAAATCATCACATTGAGAGAAACCACAAACCAGACCGTGGTGTAGAGAAACACATTCCAGGTGCCAGCTGCAGCACTCAGAGCAGGTACTTCATGCTCTGAACACCCCAGAACACACAAATCTGCTGATGGGAACAAGGGAAAGATTTGGAAAGTGGCACCCTCTGGGAATGTGGGAATTACAGGGCAAAAGAACAGAGGAGAGTGTGAAAGAGCAGGGAAATGACTGCTGTATGTGTCCTGGGAGACCTGGAGGACTTGGCTGTGTCGGGGCAGTTTGTTCTGGTGTGGAGCAGGACCTGCAGCAGTAACAGCTCAGCAGGGAAAGCACTCAGATTCCAGGGGATGGCTTGGGCTTGGAAGCTGAATTGGGTTATCTCAGCTTCCTCATTGTCCCTGGTGAGCAGGCCAGGGCTGGTGCTGCAAGGATGTGATGGGCAGAGCAGCACATCCCAGCACCTGCCAGAGAGAGAGGGGAAACTGAGGCCTGCTGTCCTCCAGCATGGAAAATTGGTATTTCTCTTACAGAGGCACAGCTTCAAGCCCAAGTGCTGAGCTTGCACACTTGGGGTCACAATTTGCCCATGTCTGTCTGAAGATGGAATTTCTGTGAGTATTTCAAAACATGTGCTGCCCTGCCCAGCTCACGCTGCAGTGTGAACTTAGGCAATAGGACATCTATGGTCTGTTCTGACTCCCTAAATTGCCTTAGAAATACCAGATGCATGCAAAACTCAGGTCTTTGAAGGGCCCAGAAGAGCAGGGCTATGTCACAGCAGCATTTTTAGAGGCTGCACTAAAGCCATTTGGGCCCCCCAGCCCTGGAAGCCCTTCCAAAGCACAGAGCCATTTGCTGAGCAGCCGAGCTCGGGTCTGTGCCGGGCTGACAGCTCTCATTAGCAGCATCTCCCTCATCCTCTGCATTCCAGCTGTGTTCCCATCTGCCACGCTGCTGCCAGAGCAGCCACTGAGCACAGAGGCTGTGAGGCACCTCTGACAGAGGTTTCCACTCAGCTAACCTGTCTAGCATGGAGCAAGAGTTTGTCTTTCAGATCCCATCAACAGCCAGTGCAAGGCAGCATCCAACACAGCTCCTGGAGGGAAAGAAAATATTCCAAACATTACCCTCCAAAAGAAAAATAATAAATAGTAGGAAAAGGGCTGTTTGGAAATATCAATTCTTAAAGTATTCTTATAAATAACATTTTTATAACCACAGCTTCTTTCTTTTTGTTTGAAAGTTGGATGCAAAAGTAGAAGTTGGGTAACTTTACCTAAATAGCTGGAATTTGGCACTGGATCAGAACAGCCATTCAAGATGAAAATCAACAGCAAGCTCTCCCTTAAAGAAATAAGTAATCCCAAGGCAGAGCTAAAATTGGATAATGAATGTCCCAATAAAGAATAGGCTGGGACACACCTGAGCTTCTCTTAGTCCAAGTCAATCCCATCACTTTTCTTCTCTGTTTGACATTGGCGTTTTCTGCAGAGGAGGTGTTGGAGCACCATCCATAAAGCAGGACTCCTGCATGAGCTGGGCTGTGTTTCCTCACATTGCTGCAGTGTGTCCCAGGCCCTGAGAGCTGCAGATTAGCTCTGACATTGCTGGGAGCCCTTCACAGCAGAAACTCCAGGAATTTAATATATGCACCTCAGTCAACTTATCAAAAGCATTCAAGATGTTTATGTCATTAAGCAGCAATAGAGAGAAAAAAGGAAATAATAAAAAGCTTGCCCATCATTACTGGTAACTGCAGGCTGCTGCGTGGTTCCAAGTTTCCAAGCAAAACGCTGCACAGCAAAGCCAAGGGAGAGGTGAGAAGTGGAGAGGGGAAGGTCATGGAGAAGGGAAGAGCAGAGTCAGGTCTGTCCCTCAGAGCCAGTGCACACATGTGACCCCTCCTGCAGCCTCTCTCCTCATTTGCTTTCTTTGGGGTGAACTCAGTGGGGAATTCAGAGCCCAAACAGCAGACAGAGACCCCAGTGCTTCCAGAGGCAGAATCAGGGCTTTCCAAGGCTGGATCTGCCACTGCCCCTTGCTCCTGATATAGCCAAGGGTCTGTCTTGAGCACTGGCTGCCAACTTCATCCCAAAAAGAAGCAGAAGTGGCCTGGGAAAAATGGCTCAGATTGCTTTTGTCTAAAAAATTCAGGTTGAAACAGTGGAAAACTACTGGATATACTCATGGCACAGCTTCACCTCTGCTCTCTGTACCCCAAAATGCCTCAAGCCCTTTTTGCCTTCACAGCCCTACTGGGTAAGGCTTGAGGAGGGCAGCAGAGGCTGTGAGTGGTGAAGAGCAGCACACAAGGCTTGTCTGACCACCAAAACAAACCAAAGCCTCTGCAACATCTGTCCAGGCAAAATATTTTGCAGTGTGTCCCATATTGGCATTAACACAGACTCAAGCAGCTGAGAAAAATAAAACCTCGATTTTCCTGAATAAAAATGTGGAAAAGTACTCTCTTTTTCTTAAAATAAAAATAAAAATAAAAATAAATATAAAATATTAGTCCAAACCCTGTAGTTTTTATCTCCTTTTGTAAAATAAAATCATGAAAATCTTTGGCTGGCAGATCAAAAGCAAATCATCCTTTAAGAGAGAAAATTAAAACTCCCTTAAAATATGTTTCTTTCCCGTAAAAATTCAGTTACACACCAAAAAAACCATGACTCAGGAGAAGAAGGGGTTCTAAAAACATCATCATCAGTTCTTCCAAGGACACTTCAAAACTTTGCCACAGCCAAGGTAGCTGTATTCATAACATCACATGGCAAAAAAGCTGAAATATTATGAAAGCCTTTGAATAAATAGTTGAGGGCTTCAATTCTGAGCCTGGCCTTGGCACCACACGCCCTGTACAAGTCACTGCCCCTCTCCCCTGCTCTTACCCCACAGCAGGGACCCTGTTGTCCCTGCTCACCCCACAAATTCTGTGTAACACAGTCCCAGAGAGCTAAAGGGTTAACATGAACATTTGGGTGTTTATTTTGAGTAGAGCATAAAACCCTGACAGGCCATAATTGCAGTGTTGATAAGCAGGGAAAGAGTATTTGATGTTTCAAACATCACATGACTAATTGGTGCTGGAACAGATGTGTGTGTAATTTGGGGATGCTGCAGCGTGTCATGGGCTCGAGCAGCACACCCAGGAGAGGGGAGCTCCACAGACCTGTGCTCCTTCCTCTCGTGGTCCACCCCAGCCATGCATCCCCCTGACACCACCAGCACCTTCCCCTTAGTGCACTGTCAAGCTGAATGAATAGAAAAGTGAAGAAATAAAACCCATTTCCATTCTTTGATTATCTTCTTGAGTTGGAATTCTCCTCAAAGCATTACAGACACTCCAAAAAATGCTGATATTTTTCAGCCATTGGAGAAGAAAGCACACAGAGAATCCTCAGAGGACGCCCTGGGCTGTGGAGAGCAAGGTGTGAGGCAGGTTTATATTGTAGTAAAACACACCCTCATTTTCACATTAAGCATATCAGATTTTCTCCTTTTTTTGAGCTAAAGACAATTAAATAAATCAATATATATAAAATAAATATAAATAAATATAAAAATAAAGATATAAATATCAATAAAATAAAGCTGGGTATGTTAGTGGTCCCTTCAGCAAAGAGCTCCAGAAAGAGCAGAGAGCCCAGAGGGACAGGGTCAGACCCTGCTGGCACTGCCAGCCTTTCTGCACCCTTCACAGTGGGCTGGTTTAAGTCACAGTGAAACTTCACTGTTCCTTTGGCCCTTCAACACTTCTCCTCCCTCGGGATATCATTCCACACCCATCCAGTTGGGATCAGTGAAATGAGTTTGGGTATTTATTTAGAAAGGGGTGAATATTTCTTTGCTTTGAGTCTTCTTGTTCTCTTTCCTTTCTCTCTCTTTGTCTCTCCAGTTTCCCCCCTCCAGGTCTCCTTGGGAAAGGTCTCCCCACCCAGCTTTCAGAAGGAATATGAGTTTCACAGGCTGCTCTATCATACATTCCTTTAGAATCACTTTTCCCTTCTGTAGTCCAGAGGGAATTATGAACTATATTTAAACCAAAACTTGGTGCGATAAGAGCTTTTAATTACTAAATACAATGTGTGCACCAGGGGATGGAGTTTGACTCTTTTTAAGTCTCTTTAAGGAAGAATTAACATGTCTGTATCTGCTCATGAGCAAGAAATCCTGACATTCACCAGTGGGAGCTATTTGCCACATGAAAGGCAAAGAGAGTGCAAAAAAGAGAGTGTAAGGGATGAGCATCTGACCCAGCCCAAGCTGGGATGGGGTCAGTGGGTTCCCACTGAGCCCAGTACCCACCACAGCATATTTGCTGGTGGCAGAACCTCCCAGTGCTGACCAGAGGGGCCAGCTCACAGACAGAGCTCAGAGAGAGTTTATAATTCTCCTCCGTTTGCAAATGTGAGTTTGTTCACAGCATCCCGAGCCATGTGCAGATGGAGTGAATGAGGCCAGCACTGGGGCACTGCCCCCAGTGTCACAGACACCTTCTCCAGGACAATGTGGCCATCCATTGGCATTTCCATGCACCCACAGCTCCCCATTCTCCACAGAAACCTTTGGTGGTGTGCAGGGTCAGCGCTCCTCCCTATTCCCAGAGCTGCCACACAGCTCCTCCAGGACCATAACCTCCTCACAGCAGCCAAAAACACCAGACAGAGGGGCATTGACAGGCTGTGACCCATCAATTAACAGGCAGATTTGGCATCACAAGAACCTCTGGGGTGCCTGACCACACACCAGGACATCCTTATTGAGAGCCTTCAGCAGTCGCTGATGGAGTCAAACCGAGAACCTATAGCTACAAAAATGTATTAAGGAATGTGTCTGCCCTGATGTGTTGTCAGACCTTTTCCTCCAGCAGCCCCATCTCTGGCAACAGCCACAGCACAGCAGCACAAAGAACACCAGCTGAAGAGCTCCAAACTCACCTCCTGCTGTCAGGTATGTGGTGGGTACCTGAGGACACCCCTGGGACAGGAAACAAGGCACACAAGGCTGAAAACATCTAAATGTGGGGGTCAGGATTTCACCTCTTGCGTTTTGCAAAGCTTGGTGCTTTACTGTAATTATGTTTTGGCTACAAACTGCAGAAGTGGGAAATGATTACGGGTTTTACTATCTCTTAGAATTCAGCACAAGAGCCACAGAGCAGCTGTGGCTGAAATGATGAAGTATTTATATTGCTGTTTTTCCATCACAGGTGTTTCCTAGCATAAAAAAAGATTTCCTTGCCTTGCAGCAATATGTAAGTGTACACTGATCAGAGCCCCTGGCACTCACAGCCAAGAGGAAAAACAACTTGCAGGTCATTTTCTATTCATATATTTATAAGCTCACCAGAGTTATGTATTATATCATTGTTGTATCTATGCTGTATCATGCAACAGTAAGAGGGGTTCATTCCCCAAATAATGTTATATCGTGGTATTTTTACAGTGACTTGCTGTGAGGTAAATCTGGATGTCTCTACATAGATTTAGGGAGGAAGAAGGGATTTTTGCTGTTTCCTTTTGGGGGGTGGGGGAGAAATACACGATGTACTTGCCACATATTTTTTTTTCACGGAAAAACAGTAAATTTTTGTAGGAACCATTCTGGAGTAAATTCACTGTGACTGAAGGTGAGATAATTTAGTACTTAATTTAAAATCCACTAATATTGATTTCTGAATGCTTTTCCTCCCCCAGGGCTGCAAATCAGCTAAAACACTGTCAGGGACTGGCAGCACACCTCTGCCTGTGATCAGCATCTCTCCCAGACTTCAGCCAGAATCCACCAGCCCTGGGGAGACACCCTGGACCCAGCACAGCTGAGTGGGCTGAGAGCTCTCCTGCACCTTCCAGCCAGGTTTTCAGACATTTCTGCAGGTAAAGGGGCATTAACAAAGCAGCTGCTTGTTTGGTTCTGTCCATCCTGATCCATGGCTATCATGGATTGGATCCAGTTCACTCAAAGGACTGCTGTCAGGGCTCAGAATGTTCTCTCAGCTTCTTTTACCTGCTTCCTCACTCACAAAATGATGTGTGTGCCCTCAACAGCTTGAGCAGCAGCACCCACCCCACTCCTTGCTGGGGTGGGTGACACTGATGTCCCCAGCACTCTCTGCTGGTGTGGCCTGAGCTGGGCCTGCAAACTGCTGCAGCCTTGGGCTACCTTGGGGTGCCCCAACCTTCCTGCACTGGTACAGCACAGGGAATTTACCCTCACCAAGGGGCAGGGGGCAGGTGGACATCCCTTGGAGCCAGAGCAAGTAAGGGCAGAGAAAGCAAATTGCTGCTGCTGCTGCTGCAGCTGCTCTCTGGACATGGAAGCATCTCTGGAATGCTGAGCTCTCAGCTCCCCCATCCAGGGGCCTGGGGATGTGCCCTGAGCACTGACCTGCTCCCTCCCCATCCCACTCACCAAACAGCTCGCTGATTCATGTGAGTAGGTGGAAAGAAAAGAGGATCCTGTGGGAGGCTTTTTCCTCAGGATTAACCTCTGTCTGAGAGGTCTGGTATCAAAGTGAAGCAAGTGGGCAGTAGGATAGCTAATATCCAAGACCTGTGGTGGTGGTGGAGGAAAAAACTCAGCAAGAAGACACAGATGACTACTGGTAGTGAAGGATTTGGGAATGCTGCACCTCTGAGAGAACGCAGTGGGAAAAGGAGAGAGGAGTTTTCAAAGTCCGAAAGCTACTCTGCCTCTTTGTGTAGCTGTCCAGAGAGGAAACAAAGAGGGCAACAGGATATGTAGGGCTGTAGGTTCGAGAAGCATAATTGAATATCTAATAAGCATCCCCAGTAAAAAAAGCAGAATTCCTCACAGCTTATGACCCATGTTGGTGTTACTTGTTTGTGCTGGTTTCACTCTTTTATCAAGGGCTGTTTCCCAGGAGATGCTCTGGTTATCCCACTGTCTGCTGCCACAGGTCACGTACTGGTTAGACAAGGCTAGCAGCAAGGCTCATCCTTGCTCAGTCATGATCTAATTCATTGAAGTTTGTGCAAACTTAAGCTAAAATTTGAGCTCGTGATGGTTTGGAAAAAGCCTAGACTGGAAGCACAAAACAAGCATCTTGAAAGCAAAATGAGGTTTAACTACAGCTGATGATCCAACTTTCAAGCAGATAAATTACTTTGCAAAAAGACTGGTACAGCCAAGCCCCTTTTCATTTACAGAAAGCTAACTCAATCAGTTCCTATTCTTTTTAGATAGATCTGCTGGCTGTAAATGAATGTGCATAATATGTGGACCATTTATTTCCAAGAACATTGCAGTGAAAGTTTCTTTATGGATTTGCTGCAAAATCTTAAGTAAAGAAAAAAAAAATCAATAGAAAGTATCCACCTTTCTTAAAAAGAAAAGCCATTTTTCACCCCAAAGTTCAATTCATTTTGCTCTGGCTCTTACTGACTTTGATTAAGAGGCTTTCAATGTTTGTTCAGGAGCTTTCCTCCAACCTTCCTGGAAAGAGTTTCAAGTCCTTAAGCCACAGGGGTGTCTACAGAACTGGAAGGGCTTTGATGGGGTGTGGGGAGAAGTCACAAGGCTGAAACTCATCTCTGCAAGCGAAGGTGACAGTGGTTTTACTGCTCTGAACCGGGGTGGGGGTGTCTGGGAGCGTTGTCTGTATTGCAGCATCAGCTCTGGAGGCTGCACTGCCCCCACTATGACCAGCACACATTTGGTAGGACAGACCCAGGAAAATGGACCAGCCCAGTCCTGTGGTCACCAGATCCCTCTGAGCTTGCCTGCAGTGACTTTGAGATGTTGTCTGAGGCTTTGGGGCTTTGGGGGCCCAGGAGAACTCATCATTGAATTGTTGGTGCAAGTCCTGAGGCAGTAAGCTCAACAAGGGTCTTAGGAGCAGAACAGTCCACTTGGTCTCGCTAACTTGAATATTTTGCCTTGCTTTGGCAAAGAAAAGTGGACCCAAAGGTTCTGGCAGCATGTCACAGCAGCACTGGGCAGCATGTCTGTTGTTGGAGGTCTAAGCATGAGCCACTGGCATTTTGGGAGGTGAGTGGGTACCAGCAGAAAGCAGGAGGCTCTGCCAGCTCCTTTCTCTCTCTCTCAGGCTAGCTTGGCTCAACCACTGTTATTAGCTAGCAGAGTGGAGGGTTTTCATCACCCAGCAGCTGTAAGGAGGTGGTTGTGCTCACTCAGAAATGAGATAAGACACAAACGAGTGGGATTGGCGTTTCTGTGAGCTAATTGTTCCCCTGAACCTTCCACCATGCACAGCAGAGCTCCCCACAAGGGCTGGGCTCCGTGAAGGGATGTGCCCTTGTGCAGAGAGGTAATGCTCCTTCTCTGGGTGCTGGGTTATCTCTGCAAGACAAGGGAAACAAAGGGTGAAAGTACCAAACAGATCCTGCACCTGGATGAGCCTGATGTTATCCTGTGTACAGAGGGAATGGAAAATGTCAGGAAAATGCAAAGGCACCTGTGCCTTCACCCAGATTCAAGGGATGGCAGATGAAGAAGGTGTCCACACATGCAACATGCTTTGTAGAAGTCTGTCTCTTCTATAAATGTTTTGTTGAGTTGTTTTTTTCCCAAATAAAGTCACAAATAACTTCAGGCTGAATAAATACTTGGAGAGGAATATCTTGCTTAATTTCTTGAGATTTCCTTAACTGGAAAAAAAAAAATCCAGAAACTCATTATTTAAAAGAATATATCTGACCTTCAATAAACCATTTTTTCATTCTCTTTTGCTGGTGTTAAATAGAAGGTCAGAGGAGAAGCACAAAGGAGCAAACTATTTCCTGAGATGATTTTCAAACCCAAATATATGACTTGAAGCACTCTAGACATTGTCTATATGGAAGTCAGTTATCCACAAATAATACCATGTAACTAATTAAACATTGTTCCTCAGCTGTTATAAATGAAGATATAATTGTGGTTTTTAGTAACAAGTGTCTGGTATCTGGTAGTTTTACCTATCTCTGGGGCTGGGGAAGATAGATGTCTCAGATTAATTATCAACCAGCTTGCAGATTAATGTGGGAAAATGTCTACCGTGGCCTTAAAAATGTCTGACTACATTAATTGGCAGTCAATTAAATTGTGGTAAGAAGTGCCCAGAGTGGACACACTCAGAGGAAAAGAATTCACTCTGTGTGCTGTGTATGTTAATTTAAAATCACTGTAACAGCCATTTCAAAGCAAAGTCTTTCCCAGCGTGACCGAGGATTAATCTTCATTCGCATTTTGAGGGGGATAAGTGCACTGCTGTTAAATAAAGCCATTTTTCAGTTTCCCAAGCTAAAGCAAATGTTACGACCTCTCTGTCAGAATATCTATCACGATTTTGGGGTTTTAAGTGACCAATCTTTGAAGCTCTCCTCTGGGAGAGCTTCAAAGTTCATCAGAGCTTGTGATGTAACTGGAAAACCCTACCCAACGTGGGGATTTCCCCTCATCCCCCACCTTACCCATGGAAGGCAGGTGAGCTACTCAGGGTTAGGGAGGAAACTCACTTCTCTTTGATGAGATGGCTCCTGTGAACTGAGCACCAAGAGTTCATTTTTCCCATCTTGCTCAGAAAATTGAAAATCTCAGCAAATAAAAAGTGCAAAATAAGAATTAGGAGCCAAACAGGGAACTGTATGTATTTTATTGCAGGAACTTCCATAGGAACATTAAGGGTTTTGCTTCATTGAAAACTGTTATTATGAACAATATATGAATTTCTTTTAGACCATTTTCTTCTTTCTTTACCTCAAAAAAGAGAGGCATTAACAATGCTCTCAGCTATTAGGGAATTGCTTTGTGCTGTCTGAAATTAATGTAAATTGAAATCAGAGCCTCGGGTGCTGAGGTGAAGTTTGAAGTTTTCTGTGATGTGAAGAAAAGAAAGCTGAAAAATCTCAAAGATACTCGTTGAAATGGGCCATTTTATCTACATGGCTTCTTCTATTTTCAGAAGACAGCAGAGGTGAGATTATCACAGCAGTTAAGAGAAGAAACTGAAGTTTCATTGAGCTGGCACATCTAGATAAATTAAATCCGGTTGTGAGATGTAAATGAATAAAGAAGACAGCAGAGATGCAAAGGGGGGAAGTTTCTCTCCTTCCTGCCCCTGAATCCTCATCTCCTGCTTTGACAGGTCTAAATGGCCACAGGAATCACAGAATGCTGTGGGTTAGAAGGGACCTTAAAGATTGTTTAGTTACAATCCCTCAGCCATGGCACCACTAGATCAGGGTCCTCAGAGCCCTGTTCAGCCTGGCCCTGGGGAACCATGCTTGTATTTTGTGGCAGCTCACACCCTCTATCCTGCAGGAGAAGCCCTGGTTCTGCCCATATTTACTGGTGTGGCCACACCAGACTGTGCTGCAATGTCCGAAGCGTGTCCTTCAATGCACAGAAAAGAGGTTAATAAGACTGAGATTCCTCTCCAGGAGCAGCACAGGCAAGCTCCATCACACTCAGATACTTCTGTCTTTTAATTAATGCTAATAAGTTCATCCTGGTCTGCAGCAACCTGCCTTACCTACATGGACCAGCTGCTGGCAGCCCTTGAAAACCCTCTGGCAGAGCAGGCTCCTTCTTACAGATGCTCACTGGATCCAAGAAAATGAAAAATATAAATTAAAAGGTCACTTTTCCACATGGACAACTGCTATCCTTGCCAAGAGGGTCTTCTATCAACTCAGATAAGGAAAATGCAGAGAGGAGGTGAAGTATAGAGCTCCAAGGGGAAATACTCCTTGCTTCCAAAGAGCAGGTTTCTGTCTGCCTCTCTTTCCCACATGCAGAATTATTTCAAATGTACCACGTGGTTGTAAAATACAACAGTATAAAAAAAGTCAGGAGTTTAAATAATGTAAATGTAATACAAGCTTTGGGGACAGAGGAAAATAGGTGGCAGTCTGAGTTTTCAGAGTAGAAAACAGACCTTTCCACAGGATAATCTCTATTAGATTGAGGAGGGATGTTAGAGTAAATTGCCAGTGCTAAGTAATTTTCTGATCTGAGGCACAGGCGGTTTATAACAGCCCCATGTGCTTTGGTTTAGATCATTTAGTCTGTTTTGCTAGCAAATATCACCATGTGCTGAGCAGCTAATTTTCAGCAAACCTTGGTAGAGCCATCAGGGAACCCAGTTTGTTCTGTGCTTTAACTTCATCAAAACAGTTTCGTTCTTTCCTTTTTTTATCTTTTTTTTTCTTTTTTTTTTTTTGTTGTTGTTGTTTGGTTTTTTTTTCCTTAGACTGAAGCTCTGCAAATACTCTGATCCCAATCTGGAGAAACAATCCTGCAGAGCAAACACAAGCTTCAGTCCCTGGAACCTGCATTACCCCATCCCAGGTTCCCCTTGGCAGGTGCTTTGGAGCAGTCATGAAATCACATCGATCATTTCAAGCTCCCTTGGTGCCTCCTCAACATCCACATCAGTTCCTTGATATACAGTGCTTGGAGAATAAACCCAGCACTATTCTGCCCTGGCTTTCCAACCTGCAGCCTCTCAGCCAGTTATGTCTTGCTCCCATGTGCCTTAAAAAGCTGCTTGTGTTAATTTCTGGGCCCCAGCCCAGCTCCTGGGGAGAGTTCACTGCATGCCAATGTCGTTTCAGCCCTCAGCATCCAGCAACGGAGGAAAAAAGGAGGAAAGGCTTGCTTTCCTGTGGATGTAATCACATTTCTGACACTTCCAAGTTATTTGTTTGATTAGAACAGGGCAATCAGCTCAGCTGTGCTGTGCCTGTTGTTCCAGGAGAGCCCCCTCCTCCTCATCCAGCAATATTTCAGAGAGCCTGTGACCATCAGTGGGTGCGACCCAAATCCCTGGGGTCTGGCTCCTGCCCATGATCCCACCCTGGCTCACCTGCAAGAATTCAGACAAACAACAGGGCATGGCTGTGCTGTGCCTAATTGATAGTAATGTTAAAAGACTGATAGTAATTTGAATGCTAATTAAGGAAGATAGTTATTGATTTCAATGGGAGACCGAGCAGGCTCTTGCACATCTACCACACAATGAAGAAGTACTGGGGGTGCTGTCAGTGCCAGGGAAACAATCACAATAATAATGTGCTGAGGAAAAATGCAGCTTCCTCTTGATAAACCTTTAACAGCAGCAAGAATGGCACTAAAGAAGAAAATATTTTCTGCTCCCAGCTCTGGGAAGTTAACTCATTTCTTTCTGTATAATTTACCATAGTTATAACAGCACTTACAAACCCCAGAAAACACAAATATATGCATGCTATTAGGCCACCCACCACTAAGTTATATGGACAACTGGAGCTTTTAAGATGCTTGTGTAAAATGTCATTCTCTCCCCACTCACAGCATTCAAAATTCTCAATTCTTATTACAAAATTTTGACTTAAAAATTCTTTACTTTTAGGAGGTTTAGTGTGAGCTGAGGTCAGCTCAACACCCAGCATCCACAAGTCAGCACATGGTCCATGATTTCAGGGAAATCTAGAGAGAACATTCTTTTACAGTGACATTTGTAACTAAGTTTTTGGTTTACAAATATCCTTCCCCAAAATTCAACACCATAAGGTTTTTCCTGACCATCACTTTTACTTCTACCAATTCATCTTTGATTTATTGTTCTCTTTTTTAATAGCAGAGAGGAAGAGGAACAGGGTGTTCAAATTCCACTCTATCAAGGTCCTCACTAATAAATAAGAGCTCTAAAATCCGTAAAATTGGCCATTGTCTTTCAGCTGCAAAGTCCATGTCCCATGCCAAGAATTACCACAACAATAAAAACTCCTCCATCTTGATTGCCACAGAGCATATGATTCATTGCAAGGTTTCCCAAGAATATTTTTATTTATGCACAAGGCTCCATGTTGACCAGAGAGGATGGAAAAATCTCCAAGCCCCCTCTTTGGCCAAATTAGATGTCGCAGCTGAATCATTGAGATTATACTTCGATTTTCAATGCTCGTGCTGGCATTTTTATGACAGTGGCTCTGGCTTATTAACAGAGCATATTGAAACCAGCTTGGTGATTTTCCCCTCCTTCTTTTCACTCTGTTATACCAAAGAACATTTATTACTTTTCAATAAAAGATGCACAGCCCTCCCTTAGGAGAGGGGCACTGAAGCAGGATGAGATGGCTCCTGCCTTTGTCACTGTCTCCAGAGTAACTGGGGAAGGGCAGAAACTGGAGTGTAATCATTCAATAGAGTGACAAAATACAGGGCTGAAGGAAAAAAGCTTAGATTAAATAATTCTTCGGTGTCCCTTATGTCTTCATCTATTTCTCAAAAGGCATTATGTGCAAAGCTGAAAATGGTATTACTTTTTTGTGTTAATAGCAGAGATGAATCATCTAATGCCATTCAACAGTTGGAACTAATATCAAGGTTCAGGTTTCACAGCTGGCTGTAAGGGAGACTAGAAAAGGTTGCATAGATCAAAAGATGTTCATGTTTTGGGGAAGGTCCCTCTCCAGTCCCTCAGTCTGTGACTTCCTCTGATCTTGGAAATTGAAGCTCTCCCTTTAAAGCCTTCAAATTTAATTCTAGTTCTCCTGCATGCTAAGCATCCAGAGAGAGCATTTTCAGGATATGCAAGGAGGGCAGTTTGGGCCTGCTGCCATATAGCCAGTCTCCAAAACCCCAACAAAACCTTTAGGTGGATGATGGCAGGGTCTGTCAGGGTGTTCAGAGCAGCTCATCAGGCCAGCAGCAATCTCCTGGTGTTCCATGAAGGCTCCAAAGAGCCAGGGGTTGCTAAAGGTGGAGCCCAGCAGCCCAGCCTGCCAAGGACTCACTAGCCAGGGACCACCTTCCACAGACCTGGCAGGGTCTCCATGCACCTCTGGCAGATTTGGAGGAAGTCTGGGGTAAAAAATGGCTCTGGAGCCATGCCAAGTAGGTCTACTGATAATGTCAGATTGCTTCCAAAGATCTGTGCTTTTTGGGAGGTGCACTCAGGGTTAGACACTGAGGTGGCTTCACCCCATGGATCGTTCCCTCTCACCTAGAGGCTGCCTGGCCTCCACTTCCATCCATGCCCCACCAACCCCTGAATAACCACGTGAAGTGGCACCAGTTTGTTGGTACCAAACGAGAACATGAAGCACAAAGAAGCAGGAGCTGATCCACCCGAGGTTGAGCTGCTCCTGCTGCAGAGGAGACACTCCAGGTACAAACCACCACAGCCACCTGTGTTTCATCCACCTGCATAACCAGTCAGCTTTTTTGGGAAAAGCCTGGATGTGAGTCCACTAGCACATTATCACTAATCATGAGGGGAAATAGAGGGAAGAACACCCCAAAGGGGTATGAGTAGCACCACCTCCAGAGCAGGAAGAATTGCTTGCATCCCAGTTCTGTGCAAGTTGTGGAAGTCAGTGTGAGGGAAGGAAGCCCACATCTCACAGAAGGAAGGTGTGTAAAGCCAGGGTCACCTTTCACAGCAAAACTTCACAGAAATTAGATGACAGCCCAACCATGCTAAGAGTTTCTCCACATCAGAGGTTTTGAATTGCAGCAGAATAATTCCAGCATCTGTAATTAGCGCTTCCATTAAATCCTCGTTGCTCTCATATTAATTTCAGGAGTTTGGAACTGTCAGGAGCATTATTAAGGGATGCTTTCCTTGTCAGGAGCTGCAAAAAAATTTGAGCCTCTGATTAAAAGTTTAGGGCAGCCCTCATTCTTTCCTGCATTGGAAGAGCAGTCTTTTTTGGGCTACCCTTTCAGTCAGTACTGTTTCATTATGGAGGGTCTCCAATTATTTCTGCCTCAGAGCTATTAAAAAAAAAAAAATAAAAATTTGTTTTTCACATGCTTTTTGGTGCAGCCAAATACAAAAAATCCCATTTGTTTTCAGAGCTGGAAGGACACAGTGGCACTGGGAAGGTGCTGGGAGAAGTGACTCTTGAGTTTTCCAAATTACCTGCCTGGAGCAGCTATGAAGTACAAGTCCCACATGAACAGGGATTAACTGCCCCTCTCATGAAGGGCCACATCCAGGCTTGGCACCCAGGAAACACACAATAAACAAGGGGCAAACACATCCAGGACTTGTGTTTCCATGGGATTCATTGTATGCATTGTATTGCCTAAATTCCAAACCAATGCAATAAATATTATTGTTTAATACAAACTGAAAATCTCTTTCAGTTAAAAAAACACCCATATATTTGAGGGGGGTTGAAAAACATTTACTAAACCTGATTTTTCCATGCATACAGACATTTGACAGCATTTTTTTTCCCCCCCATGGGCAGTAAATAAAGAAACTGACTCGATCCAGCGAGCTGCAGATGCTTTTTACTCTGTCTGAAGCCGAACATCTCTGAAGACTGAATTCTATATTCCCTTGGTTACTTTTTAATTACATTGCAATAAAATTGCAAGGAATCTAATTTTGCCAGACAAAACCCAGGGACTCAGTGGAAGGTGATGGGGGTCCAGCTATTTCACACACTAATTACACCAGCAAGAGCCCTGAAATACTGTGCTATTTTTATTCATTCATGAAAAAAAAAAAAAAAAAGCTCTCTCGTCTAGATCTGAGTGACTGCTATTTCATTCTCAAAAATAGTCAATGCACTCCTCATTTCCCAAAAAACAGCTGCCCTCTTCTGTTTCCAGGGAATATTACTACCTTTCAAAATCCTAATGGGTGTGCTGTTGAAATCCAAATAAAATGCCATCACTCTGCCTGCTTCAAAACAGCAACCCAATCTCAATAAAGCACTTCCACCTTTCTTAAAACCTCTGAAAAGGGGGCAACATTAAACAAGAGTTCGAAATACGGGTCTAAGGAGGGAGTTGTTCTAAAAGTATGTCTGCAGTGCCATCAGGAGGTGTGATCACAGCATAGGAAGGCTGGGCTGGGTGAGGCAGTACAGCCACCAGGACAGACGGACACCGGAGCATGGATGTGGGGAGAGGCATCCCACGCTCCCCTTTCCAGGGAAAACAGCATCCTGAGAGCTCCAGGCACCTGTAAGAGCCACCACAAAGTGTTACCACCTCTGTTGCACCACACTAGCTGCAGCCAGCACTTCAGAACCTCGACCCTGCTGAGGACTGATGGGAATTTTGCATCCAGGAGGCTCAAAAACATGGAAACATGCAGCCTTTTAAGGGGCTACAAGACTTTTGTAATTTTTTTCTCTTAATTTTCTGGAAGCCAATTAGAAAACCACAGCCTGGACCTGCAGTGGGTGAGAAGCTGGTCAGTGCTGCCCAAGCAGGACACCACAGCCCACACCAAAGCTGCTGGACCTGAAGGGAGGTGGCAGAATTGGAGCCCAAGAAGGTGGATACCAGCTAATAGGAGTTATTTTTGAGTTATGAATGACTGTGACCCATTTCTGCCAAAACTGACCTCAGTTCTCTATTGTTCCCACTTCTCCAGTTACCAAAGCCATCCCTCCAGGGAATAAAGATTAAACACTTGTTTGAAAATTCACCTCACACTACAATTGCTCACTCATCTCCTTGGCCCCATAAAATGCATCATAAAAATACCTCCTTTACTGCCTAGTAAAGAAAGTTCAAGTGTATCACTGCATTTACATGAACACTCAGGACAGTCAGATCTGCCACTTATGTACTACTACACCTTGAATACTATTATTTTCCTTGAAATAGGAGTGAATCCAGTCATCCCACACTTGCTCTTTCCCCATAGAGACAGGAAAGATTCCACTGAGACACAAAAACTTAATGACTTCCCCGAGGTCCCATTTAAAAAAAAAAAAAAAAAAGAAAAGCAGTGGCTCAAATAGGTGAAGGTGGAGCAGACAGCTGTTCCCTATTCTATGCTGTATAGGAAAGCTGGGTATGAGGATGCTGACTAAAACTGGCCTCTTCTTGTGCAAGTGGAAATCCTTTCCAAGTCGTAGAGCCTGTCAGGACTTAGGGCATCTGGCCTTGTACATGTGCTCCAAATAAACAAGATTGTCCCCCAAAATACTCCATTTCATCACCAGTTTAGCTTCATAGCAAGAACCTCCAGTGCAGCTGGTGATTTGGGTTTAGAAAGGTAATAGCAGAAAGTCAGAAAAAGGGGAGAGAAGCCAGGTGGCTGCACTCCTCACCAGCTTGGCTCTGGACTGGCACAGCCCTGGCATCTCAGAGCCCATTTTGTTCTTCCTTCTGTGGACTCTCCATCCACACCACTTAACTTTCCAGATTTCCCTGTCAGCAATACATTTCCATGCTTTGAGGGTGTAAAAGCAAAACTCTTTTGGAAAGAGCCTCAAAGCACATAAAGCAGATGAAGAGCTAACACTCTTTTAGCCCTTCAAAAGCCTAATTTCTGCAAGGTGACAATTTGCTTTGGTCATACACCGAGCCCATGGAAGACAAATGCTGCAGACAGGATTTTTTCACAGCGCTGCAGGTGGAACCAGCTGTATCAGGTTAAAGGCAGCACTTCCAACATAGATAAGTCATTTCTAATAAACAGAGATTGGAAAAGCCAATTGAAACAATATTAAAAATTGAATCCTTCTGGGAAAGACACGTGATACTCCTCTGGCAAAATTGCTGCCAGCCATTCAACACCATAATTGTGTAATATTAAGTTTTATTCCAAATGCCAAGCATTAAGTGATGCTCCTGCATGTTGTGACACAGCTTCACTTCTTTCTGGAGGAAATCTAGATCAGCTTCAGTGGCACCTGCTGAGCACAGGGTGATCTCCACCAGACTCTAGAAAGACACTCAAATATTTTCAGTTTGTCTGTGGTATTGCAGCATTGAGATGAGCTTCTGCATGGAACATGCAGCTTGAGGCTGGAACCAGAAATGTACCCTGACAGCAACAGGGGATTGTAATCCTTAATTTTGGTGTAGGCAGCTCAGGCAGCTCCAGCTCTCTGCAGGGAATTGCCCTGGAGAGTTCTAGCCAGGCTCAAAGGCTACAACTTCACCCACTGCAGCTGCACAACCACAAGAAGATTACTCTCCTTTTAGGGTTAAATTCTGTAAAAGACTAACTTGCTTGGGGGTTTAAGCCTTGTTTTCAAAGATAACTTGCAGCCAGATTTACAGAAATGCTACAGCAATTTAAAATGTCTGCTGAGGTTGATGAAAATGCAGATTAAGGTGCCAAATGTTTTTAAATGTTACACATGACCTATGCTGGTCTTGGGTCCCAGGGTTGGCAGGATCACCCAAGGGAAATTCAAATTTTCTCTTTGTTTCTATTCTTGTTTCTTCCACTGATTATTACTTTCCCTTCTGGGATGTGTACATAATATTCTCTTTCAAGTTTGAAAGCCTGTGGTCTGAACCCAAGGTGTATCTTTGGGTGCTGATATTTTAGGGACACACGCTCTGATTTGGAAGACCTATTCTGTATTCACTGTGGGAATATTATGTTGTATGCCAATGACAAGAAATGCTGGCTGGCATTTTCCAGCCTCAAAGCTCTCATGAACCATTGCAGGGAGCTTGGCTGCTCATCCATTTACCACACAGTTTGTTAAGTGGGCAGCCTGACAGTGGCAGTACCACAGCTTCATTTTCTCCTAACAGCTTTAGGACAGCATTTCTTAAATCAAGACAAAGCCTTTGAAGTCAGTGAGTGGAGAAGGCAGCGCTGGCTTTGTTACAGCAATCAGAAATGCAAGTTGAAAGCATGTATGCTAATTGCCAAGACTGCTGCCATATAATTAGCATATACAATCTGTACCCAAATTAAGAACTCCCTTGAAAGCTTATTATGCCCTAATATATCCCCAGTATGTCCATACCTATAGCAGTGCCCTGCCCCACCTTTGCACATCTCAGCAGCTGTGAGCAGCTGTGTGAAGATCAATGCTAATCTATCTGAACAAGGTGTTTGCAGAAATCTGTCCCGTGTCAGACACTGGGCAATGCAGGACAGGAGGCCAGGCTGATGGAACTGTCTGTCAGAGCCCTGTTAGGAGGAGAGATGCTGCTCCATGCAGCCACCCTGATCTCCCAGTGCCTCTCCCTGTGTCCTGCCTGCCTGCAGCCTCGATGCTTCAAAGCTCCAGGTATGTGGCTAAATCTTACCTTTTAATAATGGTTGTCATGTCTTCTGTGCTGACACCAGGCTGACAACAGCCCACCCCATGGACACGGGCTGTACCCAGCCTGCTGCCTTTGTGGGAAGAGAGTGCAGGGGAAGGAGCAGCCTGCTTGGCTCTGCAGAACAATCCCAAGCCTCCTGCATCCTGCCTCTTCTCTGCAACTGCAGATTGAGGAAAGGGTAATTCAAATGGTCAGCAGTGCAGCTTGTCTTTTATCAGACTTTATTTCAAGGGTATAATTGCAAGTACGGCAGCTGAACCCTCAGAGTGTCTTGGGACTGTGAGATTGGCAAAAGACAGATTGGAACTAACCACAGCTGCCTCCCATTCCTATATCCTCACTTTTGTGTGCCTAGGGTCACCACAACCTTGAAAATCTCTCTTATTTATATTCTTCTTCTGTTTCCCCTTTCCTTTAACCACTAGAAATTGGGGTTTGCATAATAAAAACCTGTGCTTTATACAAGTAAATGTTAAATGGAGGAGCTGCCCTGTTAACTGCACTTCTGTGACTGTGACAAGGCAAACCAAAGACACAGCGGTCAAAAACAGCCCCTCAAAGACACAGTCACTGAGAGAAGGCACAATAGGAGGCATGAGAAGCATCCAGCCCTCGTGCCTGGGTACCTTGATGCCAGCTACAGTGCAGCAGAATGCATGGCAGCCCATAACCACACCTGACACAAATAAATGCAATATCCTGCAGATGAATGGCTTTGCTCCTCTCTGTCAGAGCTCAGACCTGCTAATCCAAACATGCTCCAAGTATAACCAGCTTTTACAAACAGGAGATCTCATGTCTTGGGTGGTTTGGCCATTTCCTAACTAAGATGCTGTGAGGTGTTAGAGGAAGCTACAATTAGGAGATACTGGAAAATGATCTTTAATAACTAGCGGACAGGAACAAAGAGGAAGAGTCCTTAAAGGGACAAGCAAGCACACACATGGCAGAATTTTCCCCTGGAGGCCACTGAGACCACAGGCCTGCCTTGCACAGGAGCCTCCCCCTTTGCTGAAACAATTCCCACCTACACAGAGTAAAGGAGCTATTGGCATAAATGACATCTCAGCACCCAAACTCCAGTCAGCTGCAATAAGAGATTCTTGGCATCATGATGTTGTTTCTACATGTCTCTTAATTCTGAAGTATTCTTTGCAGACTCCTCAAAATATCAGATGTTAAGCTGTACGTCACCATCTCTTCTGGTGCACAGGGATTTGGCCATTTGACTTTCCCTTTTTTTCATACCTGTGTTTCAACTTCTCTGCTTTTGACAAAATTGGTCATGTTGCATTTAGTAAAGTACACAGTCTCCTTCTTCAGGTGAATACTGAATTCCTGCACAAAATTCCACAGACACACCAAACACAAACTATTTTATCTGTCATGCAACTGTGTTCATTTCTTCTTAGAACCCTGAACCTTGTTCTTTCACTTACACTGTCACTGTACCTTGGCACTGCAAAACAAGCCTCAGATTAATACTTTTTAAACATCTTTATATGCACTGAAAATATCTGCCACAATCTATAGTCTCAGATAATACACTGTGGATAATCTTCCTATTTCTCTTTACCCTCAAGTAACTTACACAGCTCTGCTCCTGTTTCACACAGGTAGAGGTGAAGGAAGCCCAGTGGAATAAGGCCAGTTGAGAGCACACCATTCTCTGAAGGACAGGCTAATAAATCCTTGATATTATCTGTTATAGCAGCTTATTACTATTTCAAAAGAGAGAAGCAGCCCTCACTCCAAATGCTTCAGGAGAACTAGAAGCAGGAATAAAGGGAATTAATGTGAAGGGGACCTAAATGAATACAGAAGAGCCTCCAGACCTGTGCTTTGTAAACCTGCATCCTTTACAATCCTCTGAAAAGCCATTTATTTTCCACTTCTCCACTAAGGTTTAATGGCAGAAGCAATATTGGAAGATCTCTCTGCCAGAATTCATTATTTTTAAACCACATGCTAAAGTCCTAATGCTCTATAAAGCCACTACATGAACAATGAAAATCTGACTATTATTAATCAAATTTGTTTTAAAATCCAGCCATTTTCATCATCGCAGCAACAGGGAGGCTGGATGGAGATGAGGCAGGGACACCAGCTTGGTATTTAAAAGCATTGAGCTCAATCTTCCTTTTTAGCCATAGACTTTTTGGACAAAACTTCTTTTCCTCCAAATTTTACTTCCTCAATTGTAAAATGTTACAGGACAACGATGTGAAATCCTTAGACATCAGAATAATTGTAGAAGTAGATGAAGGGCTATTTATGCTTTCAAATTATACATTAAGTCTCTGATTTTCATTTTTTTTAATAGTAATTGATTTGCTGAGTAATTCAGCAAATGCCTGTTACTCTCAGTTAGGTTGCCCAGGGTTTGTGTGTCACTATGGTTTTTGGCTGTACCAAATTGCAATAGAATTGACATAAAATACAATTGCCACATGTTAGTATTAAAAAAGGCAGAGTTTTATCAGAGAAATCTGATAGTGGGTTTTTTTAGGGGTTTGGTTTCCAGGATGACCAAACAGCCTGGATGAACATAAACAGTGAAGGGCTGGGGAGAGATTTAAAATTAAACTGCACTTACAAGTTTTTATGACTCTATATACTGTGACAACACATAAAGCCTCCAGCATTTCACTGTTAGCACAGAAGATGTCACCTAAGCACGGAGGCAGCTCTCATCCCAAATGGTAAATCAGGACAATTCCAGCAGTGTCAGTTCTCTGTAAGGGCCCAATACCAGAAAAAGAGAGGACAGGGAAGTGCAGGGACACATCCCTGTTCACAGCTGCTTTTCCACCCAGCTCCATGCCCAGTCACACCCTCAAATGTCTTTGGTGTGCCCCCAGGACTCTCCCCTTGAGGTCAGCAGCTCATGGCACCAACAGCACAGCTGCAGAACCACAGCAGGGCTGTGCTTTGCTCTTACCTGACTTGAACTCAAAAACCCCAGATTTTCTCTGCTTCCTAGGCTCCACTCAGAATATCCTTTCTGTTTGGAAAGTCATTTATGCTGCACAAGCACATGCTCTTCTGGAGCCCTCAGGTAATGAAAGGGGGAAACAGCATTCTGATAAAAAAACGTGCAAATGTAAGTATCAGGCCCAGCTTGTCCCCACCTTTTCACAGTCAGAGTTGAAAGTCAGTCCATGGTTTGGCCTGGGGCTGTTGTAGAGCTTGTGATGTCCACACAAGGGGAAAGCACTGACAGGAACACAGCCTTTTGTTGGTTCCCTGCTGGCTCCCATCCTGCCAGATGCTGTACACTCCCAAACCCTCCTGAAGCCAAGACAGCTCCCAGTTGGCTTTCAGTCACAGCTGGAAGTTCACTGAACCTCCTCCAGAGTAACAAATTCTACCCTGAATTATACTCCTTTATCAGTGTGTGAAAGCATGTTCATGTAGCTGCACTCAGTGCTGGGCTAACTCAGTCACGATGCCCAGTCCAGCCATGAGCAATACAATAACCAAACATCAGGGCTGTACAATGGGTAAGAGCAAGATGGTTTATTATATAATGAAGAAGAAAAAAAAAAATCATTTTCATCAAGTATTCCCTCATGGGGGTCAGTACAATATAAAGGAAATAAGGAAAAATGTACAAAACAACCTGACAAGAAGGCTCTAGATGAAACACGTTCAAAGCACTTGCAAATGATGTTACTGGACAGATGCAGAAGGAAATTAAATCAAGTAGTTTTTCCTTGAAAAAACTGAAATACAAACTGAAAAAGTGATTTTATTTTCAAAAATTCAATTCTGTCTTTACTGCAGATATTTCAGGTAAGCTGACACTTTTTAGCTGTGATACATTTTTAAAGGAGAGATTCCCAGAACTACTGTTTGACCACATTTATTTCAAAGTGGATTTTATTTTCCCTTCCAACTTTATGCAGCTCAAAATTAAGAAGCTCAGCCACTAACTTCAAAGAAACCAGGTCTTTTGGCAACCATGGCATTTGTTTTTCCATAATCAGCAACAGACCTCTATCTCATCCAGAGCATCTTTGTGTATGTGGTTGTAAAATTAAAAAAAAAAAATAAATCACAGAACAAAAAAACACATATAAAACATCAGCAGTAAGAAATTCCTGAAGGTTTTGAAGGCTTGCTCCTGACTCAACTGAAGTCAAGGTACTTCAAACTACTTTAGCTGGAGCAAGACCAAATCCTTACAGAACCAGATACGTGGTCCTCAAAAAGCAAAACCATAAGGGTGCTGTAATCCAAATGGAGGAGTAAAAGACAAACTTAGCAATGTACCTTGCCTGGCCCCAGCCAACATAATATCTTTGCCTTGGGTATTTCATTTACTCCTGACCTGGGCAAGATTCCCATTGGTTCTAGTGAGAGAATCACTTAAGCAATGTAGCAAAAGGACACCATGCATTAGTAAGCTAAAATATGAATCCATGCTCATGGCAACAGCTTTCCCTTCTAATGCCCTATAATGGACATCTAGGAAAGGAAATAAGCAGCTTTACAGAAAAAAATCTGCATTTTGTTACACTGATGACCATCTTAAGCAACTCCACAGAAGTTTTCAGGGTTCCTTTCAATGTACATGAAGAAAGCAAAAACTCAAAAATAGACCAATGTTAAGCAAGATTATAACAGATTTACTCATTAGTGCAGAATGCAAAACAACAGCTAATGCTTAATACAAACAAAATAGTATCACTTTCATACTCCTCACAAATTCATGGATTCCACATGGTTTACTTCCTTGCCTTAAAATAAATGAATGTTTAAATGAAGCATGAACTTTGTCTCTCTAAAGATAACATCCCAATTTAGCAAAGAATCATTTGAGGAAAAATAAATTGGAAATGAACATTTAATAACAAGTTGCAAGGAAATCCCCATTTTGTTTAGCATGGAAAGAAAAAAAGATCCATGGATTGGATTTGATTGGGGAGGTTTGGGGTGGGTTTTGCTGTTTGGGTTTGGTTGAGTTTTTTGCATCAAGGGAAAGAAAACAATAGCTATGTGGGAGGAAAAACATTTTCACAAATACAATAAATAATTGTTCTGATCCAAAAGCAAAGTGCTATGTAGAATTTTTCCACTTAAAAACAACCTACAGCATAATGCCTTAAATATTAACAAATCAATTAGTGGTCAGCACAGTAAAATAAATATGAACATATTGATTTACATTTTGTTTCTAGCAGCAAAGGTCATTAACCTACTGGCCAATGTGACAGCTTCACAGAAGTCCTGTTTCTTGGGTTTGGTACTTGGTTTAACATGAGAAAAAGGTTAACTGGGTCTGGAAAATGGCACTTCAGCTGTACAGTGTTCTCCCCAGACCACCAGTGTCAAAAGGGTTTGCTCAGAACTGTTTTCAGTATTTTTTGAACAATGATTTGGACAATGCCTTTCACAAAAAGGAATAAAATCAGGATCTAATGCTGACAATAATGAGTTTGGATTGTCCTGAACCCTAGGGATAATGGGGAGGTTGGGTGTTTTCTCTTTGCAGCCAGCAACTTCCTATGCTGAAAGGGGAGTGGGAAGATCACGAGCCATTAAGCAATGCCAAGGGAGGGAAAGGAAAGCTTTGGCCACTTGCAGGAAGGGCCACAACAGAGCACTGGGGCAAAATGAGTCTCAACTGCTTCTCCCAGCAATCCATGGAGGAAATGTGTCCTACCCTGCCACTTGAGTCCCACTGCTCTACAGCCTGCTCTACAAGCCACCACTCTGAAATCACTGGGATGACCACATCCACTTGCACTCCCTTGAACAGAACAAAGCAGATTTAGGGCAGACTAAAGCCACCACTCCAAACCAGACTGGGCCCCAAGCAGAGAGGGCCTGCAAGAACAACCCCCTGCATGTCCCTCCCAAAAGCACCAGCACATGGCTGTGCTGTGGCACATCTGCACAGCTGGAGCAAACCGGGTTTGGACACCTGCAGCAGTCACTGGAAATGCCAGATGAGGAGCAGATGGCTGGAGTAGAGGCAGTAACCAAAGGTAAGTGGTGAGCAGCTGATTTTTTGGACATGTGAAAACAAGCAAAAATGCCTCCTCATCCCTAGCAATAAGCCAGACAGCACCAGCACCTACAGCTCCTCCAGCTCGTATTTCACAAAGGGTTGTTTTTCTGCTGCTAATTGCAGACAGTGGGAAATGCCACGCTTTAATTTACAGCCAGAGGGATGTTTAACCATTATGCAGGGATCACTGTGCTGAAGCACATTGTGGTAAGGCTCATCTAACTGCCTCTGTCACTCTGGACAGCGGTGTCAGACTGGCAAACCAAAGGACAGGACACAAAGAGAAAACCAGAGCCCTTCTGTCAATACAAACAATGAGGGGGAAAAGCTGATGAGAGATTTTGGAAAGGCAAATGTTCTTCAAGGCTACGCAGAGTGAGGCAGGGGCAGGAAAGCACAGAAGAAACAGACTTACAAAGCTGTCAGAACTATTCAGTGAGTGCTCTACAACATGGTTCTACCTGCTCCAGGGCATAAACCCCATTTAACTGAGTTTTGCACAAAGGAGGGGAAGGAATCCCATTCATGAGGGATTCTCTGCCTCTATCTGAAGGGCAAGGATCAGTGTGGAATGATCTAGGGGGTTGCTTTCAACTACTTTGCAAGCACTCACCTTGCCTGGATTTTGGAAGGCTGCATTCAGGTTATATGGCTCCCTGATGCACACTCAGGGAGCCGAAGAAAACAATATTCAATTTCTGAGGAGCAGTGAAGTGCAACAAACCTTTTGAAGGTGGACTAGGAAGATGAATAAAGACTATCTGGATTTTTTTGTTACTCATTCTTCATTTTTTAAGGCAAGCAGAAAGTCCTTCTGGAATGCAAGAGGCAGGATCAGAATGGCAATAAAAGGAGGCGGGGGAGCTACCATCAACACTACGCACTAGGTACAATTTATCCCTGGTAAAATCCTACTGAAACTAACGGAGCTGCATCTAATTCCAGGTGCCTGAAGAAGGATGAGAGGTGAGCCACAGTGCTTCCCAGACCCTCTCTCTGCACCTGCCACTGAAGTCAGTGCAGCAGCACAGTGGGGGATCAGGTCCAACAAAAGCCACCTACGTGCTGCACTTGCCACTGGAGACCATGTTTTAATGACACTGTGAACTGGACTCCAATCACAGCTCCTCACATCTACCCAAACAAGCAGAATAATAATTGACAGCCCTACTTCTGCTCTTTACCCCCTTCCTACTTCTGCTAAGGAATATCAAAACAAACACACACACCTTTTGAGTTTGTCTACAATTAAAAAGTTGCGGAACAATTTTCTTGAATACTTCCATGAGACCAAAAAGCTGTTACTTAAACAATCATCACCCTGACATTTAAATCCTACATAACTTTGGATTTTTGATGGTCCCTAGAACAATCAAGTTCACATCAAGGAATGGAATTAAAACCCATCCTGAGATGGAAAAAGAAAGAGGGGGAAGAAGTCAACCAATATTGGTAACACTAGTTCAAAGCTAGAAGTTTCATCATTGCTCTATAAACACCCATTAGGCTTTGCCCAGGGAATGGCATGGAAGTGGGACACATCCATATCTGCTACCCAGAGTCCAGGCAGCCCTGTTCTTCCAGAGCAAGGACTGCAAGCCAGAGAACAACTCTTGCTCTCTTCTACATCAACATGCAAAGAAATTACAGCTGACAGTTCCTTCCATCTATTCTCAACCTGACTCAGTCTAAGGCAGAATCAGAGCACAGCACATCTTACCTGAGCAGGTTTGCTTTCCAGTTCACTTCATTAAACCACTGAGATCCCCAGAGTCTCTCTTCAGGGAGATGAGCTACACTCATGTTATATTAAGGTGTCCAGGCAACAATATCAAGAGTAGAAGATTATTTCTGAATGGGGCTAATCAGCTGAAATCCACATCAGATGTTCAGAATGGAATCTGCACTGCAGAGGAAGCAGTAGGAGGCAAGACCCTCCAAGGAGAAGAGGTATGCACAGCCTTTCTACAAGGATGTGGAAAAAATCTACTCTGGACTGTAATGGGGGCCAGAAGCAGCAAAGTGTGGACAAGTACACCACCTAATTCACACATTCACAGGCCCTACTCCTGCCCCTTTTACAAGCTGCCCAGAGATTCAGTCTGCTGTAGGGAGGCATTCTGGAGCACTGCTCTGTGGTATGCCAAGAGGGGAGTGGGCTTTGCACATGGTCCACCCATGTGGTAGAACCACAGAAGTTCCCAGCACTTCTTGGGCTTTGCATATTCATGCAGAAGGCTGGGGAGAAGACACAGTTCCTCCCCGCCACTCAACACAATGAAGAGCCTTAGATAATTAGCAAACAAACACCAAAAACACTTCATGTCCTGCACAGCGTCATCCTGCCAACTATGACAGAAAAAAAATCTAACCATACCAGTAAGTTTGCAGGTGTTACATGTACAGCTCGAGAGCATACTCCTACCCAATGGAGCACAAAGCAGGGCATGTGGCAAACAGCAGGCGAGAGACAAGCTGCTCTAGTTGCAAATTACTACCGAGGGTGGCGCGTCACTGGACGTAGCCCAGGTTCTCCATCTCGTTCCTGTAGCGCTGCTCAGACACTTTGCTCTTGTGCTGTTTGCTCTCCAGGTGCTGCCTGAACTCCATCTCCTCGCTGGCGCCCGCGTTGCACATGGAGCAGTAGAACTGGCCGCTGGGCGTCACGCACATGGCCAGGTCACGGGGGATCCTCTGGCGCGAGCGGGGGTTGAAGTAGGGACCTGAGGAGTCAACAGAAAAGCCTGGTTTACCTGTAAGACATCAAAGCTTGAGGCAGCTCAGTGGCAACGCCTAAGTCAAATGAATGATTGAAAAGCAGACAAAGATTTGCTTCTTTAACTGATTAGGGTCAAGCCTTATTTTCCCCACAACTGCTTTGCTGATTTCCAGATTTACAGAGGTGCAACACACAGGGCAGCACTTGGAACTTTATAAAGTAGTAGAGTGGGCTTAATGCCCCAGTCTTATTGAAAATCAGGAGTCTAATCATTTAAGTAATTAATAAATTCACTTTTTTTTTTCTTAACCATCTAATTCCAGAACTCAAACAGTCTTTTGATTAGAATAAGCTGCCTCAGTTTAAAACTCACAAAATAATATTTAATAGAACTTTAAAAGATTTATCTTTTCCACGTAACAGCGATTAGAATGACATGATTAAACCAAGCTTCACCAGGAATCAGGGTTTCAGCTAATGTGTGCTTGTAAAACAACTTCAAATGAAAAAGAGAAATAGATGCCTGGCTGGAGACTGTAATACACTCTTTAAATCATAGTAAAGAGGCAAAGTTAGTATCTAACACCTGAGGAAGGACTCTATGCTAGGAACAGATGGTCTTAGAGGGAGGCTAACATGCTCTCTCATTCTGGTCATGGGAGTGCAAGTACAGGTTGATGTGCCACAGCAGGAGTCAAAGCACCTGGCCACCTGCCAAGAAAATAAAGCAGGAAAATTGTCACCACTTAGAGCAGCCTTAGAGACAGGCAGATGGTAAATTAAGTTACAAACTGAGAAAAAGAACTAACAAGCAGACTGACAAAACAAAGCAACTTTAGCAGCTGAGAAAAAAAACAAACATGCAGACATGAAGGATCAGCAGAGCTTAGACCAGCTCCTTTCACAACCTGACTCTGCTAAAGCAGACCTCAGAAACAGAAGAAAAACAAGTCTGTTTATTATTAATTGCTATTCCAACTACAGAATAGATACAAGCTCCATGTTACCTGTATTGTTCTGAACCGTATATGTATTTCTTCTGTTCTGCATCATTTTATATTCATTCCCCTCCTTCCTTGCCCTTCGTTTGCCTAGTTCAGAGGCATCCCTGCAGATTAAACAAATATGAACAGCTGCAATTCAGAGTTTTCTGACAAAAGGACTGCCAGACACACTGCCACACGCTTTCAGCCTGAGCATGAGGTTGAACAATACCTACGAGAATGAGTTATTCTGTGCCTCTGCAAGACGCAGCCGCTTGGCGTGATTTTTGCCTTGGTAGTGAGCCTGTGCCACAGCCGGAGAACTAAATGAGGCATCACAAAGCTTGCAGTAATCATTCTCTGTAGCCAAAATCACTCGGCCACCTGGTTTACCGGATCCCATCTAGCAGCAAAGGGAGAGACAGCATGTGAAACACAGTAAGGTTAAATCACTGAAATTTTTCAATCACAGGGACTGAGACTGCTGCTGTCTTCATCAGACAGCAGGAGAGCTGGAATTAAAGCCCATGGATTAGGACACTCTCAAGTTCTCCCCAAAGTGTTCTTACAAGAAATTCATTGTTCCTGCCTCAGCCTACAGGAGAGCCTGCAAATTCCTGGCCTGAGATGGAAAGAAAAGCAATCTGAACAAACAGCTCTGCAATAGCCACAGAAGCTTGTTTACATCACAGCAATGATTTAACTCCTCGTAACTGCTGGGAGCTGACAAACAGTGACTTTCACACTGAGGAAGACCCACTGAAAGGTAGAGGTGCTTCTCTCTCCTATTTACTGTCCATCTAATCTCTCCATAGGATCCTGTCTTGACACAAAGACTCCCTGACCACAGCAAGAAAAAAAAAAAAAAAAATAAACAGTAGCAAAGCTGCCAAACCTCTGATCCTTAACCTTCAGGAAGGAGGATACCTGGATCCAGACTTCAAAGAAGGACCCAGTCTCACATGAGTAGCTCCTGCTATATGAAGGACACCTTGTCTGTGGAGTCAGACCACATGCAGTGATCCAGGCAGGAACCATACCACGTAACATCCAGGGAGAAGTGTTTTGTAAACAGTGCAGCAGCAGTGATTCATGCAGCCATGTCACTGCAGCACTTGACAAGCCAACACTCTTTCACATCTCCTTTGATACTTCTCAAACTTAGAAATATACAGTTCTGACTTCTAGCTTACAATGTGAACCCTCACATGACCCCAGAGTGATATATTTTATTGCCATGGGCTGTTTCCTCCACTAAAAACCACACCATCAGATACCCTGGCAGGTACAGCAGCCACATCCCCGTGCCCCAGGCCGGACCCCACCCCATCCCAGTTCACATCCCTGAGCTGCAAAGCCAATTTACACGGGGCCAAGTCTCCCTCAGGCCAGGAACAATCTGCCACTCTGCAAATGCTCTCTGCTTCCCTACAGACAGCACAGGCTTACATTTTGGGGACTGACAGGCACAGCTTCAATCCCCGTGGCCCAGCTGTGCTTCCCTGCACAGTCACAGGCAAAAGCCAGGTTAGCTGTCACATCTCATGACAAACCCAAGGGATGAAGCCTAGAAGGAGAAAGCATCTCTTCTGCCTCTAATGTGCCCAAAACAGAATTAATCTGGATCACTGAGGGAACAATCCATTCGCTCTGCACACAGGAATGAACACTTCAAAAGGAGCAACAAAAGAGGAATTAGCTAACAGCCCCGGGCAATGGGTGTAGGAGCACCAAAGCACTTTTTCCATGTAGGCTTCCCTCACACAACAGAGGGATGATTGTGCAGAGCGGATGCCACACCCTCACATCCAAATCCAATTTCAGCAATGCTGTTTTATACCTGCCCTTAAACAGCTATAATCAGCAGCACATCGGACTTACCTAGGAATCAAAGTATTTGCCAGGCAGAAATAGAACATTTGAAGTCCAACATTATGCTGCAAGGGCAGATCAATATCTGCATCTTCAAAGGAAAGCAAACAGCTCACAACAGGCCATTTCCACCATCCTGTGCCATCACAAGGAAAATTCTTTCCCAGCTCCTGTGGTAATCCTCAAAGCCTGAGATCTGGTTCTCCTTACTGGGGGTTAGGTGACAAGCAAACATGATCTCAGTCCCCTTCCCATGCCTTACCTGAGTTGGAAGGGAGACAACCTGAGGTGGGGCAGGCTCAACAGAATTACTCATCCTGGCAGGTGCCGGACAGCTGTTGGCAGCATAGTAATTCCGGAGTTTCTTACTGTGGTTTTTACCCTGCAAAGATAACCCAGATTAATCACTGTCCTAATAATAGTATCTTACTCTGAAAGACAAAAGATGCAGAGACTGAAATGAGAAAGTGCCCATGGAGGTGGCAGCTCAGGTAAAGGAGCTGTCACTCAGAAAATAACAGCTCTGAATTTAACAGATGCAGGCATTCCTTCCTTTCTCCAAAATGCTCAACACTTAGAATGACTGGGCCTCATCTTCAGCTGATTTTCTCAATAAGTTTACAGTTAGTGTCTCAGTCTGTTTCCATTTCATTTAAAACCAGTATTTTGTGTTTTAAGACTATCAACTGCTTTGCACAGTTTTTTCAGTAAGCCTGAACACACACAGAGATTTCAAGAGACTGGAAGCTTGAGTTAAAACATGAGATTGAACAAAAAAACCCACTTCATATTTTATTTTCTCTTGAAAAACATGTACCATAGTTGTTTTTGGTGTTCTGAAAACCTGATAGAACAACATGAGACTATGTATATGTATTGTGGATAGTAAGGCAAATGCAAGTTATGCACAAATTCACTTCTGTCCCCTCATGGCAGAAATTCTGCAGAAATAAGATGTTAAAAGTGTAACACCAATCCAACCTAGCCCTTCCTAGCAGATACCACTTTTTCAGGGCCAACAGCAAATCTGAAATCTGGGTCTCCTGAGGTTATGGACAGCCAGCCTTTTGCATTCACTGATGGATAAAGTGACTTTCTCCAATACTCACGCAAACACAGCACTAGACAGAGAGGATGTAGTAAAATGGGGTAATGCAAGGCTGACATTCTATCTCTCAGCAAGAAGCATATGCTGTTTCAGACAAGTCAACAAGATCAGCTCAAACAAAATAAATTTGACCTGAGCCAACCCAGCTGATGAAAAAAAGGCCCCAACAAATGAGTTCTGTGCATAGCCTCAGAAAGGAGAACCTGATAAACACATGGCAGCAACCCCTTTACTAATGGCACAGCTACATCCAGCAGAAAACACCTGTCCAAGCCTCACAAAATCATGTCTGGAATCAGAAGGTCAATTTTACTAAACTAAGTGTAGATGTGAAATACAGGTTGCATAAAACAAAGGAAAAATCACAAGAGTCTGCTTTTTCACCCGTGCCATCCTGCTACCACTTCTCTGTCCCTGTGGACAGTTCTTGCAAAGAGCTCCAGTAACAGCACCTTAAATAAAAGCACTGCAGCATGTCTGGACAACCATCAAATCCACGTAGAGTGAAGATAAGTCTACAGAGCAGTTTCAGTCCATGAGGTGGTGCAGAAGTAGCTCCAGATGAGCAACTTGAATGCTGCTGCTGGTGTGCAGCACTCAGAACCCCCTCAAGAAGCTGAGTTAGTCCTCCTGCATTAGCCCACACTTCTCTCTGTGCTACCACAGCAACGCTGCTGGCAGTGCTCATGCTGGCACGGGAATGTCTCCACAAGCTGCAGATGCAGCAGCCCCAAAAGCTGAGCCTCCTGCTGCTTTCCTTACCTGGTAATGAGCCTGGGCTTGCTGGGCTGAATTCAGAGTGACATTGCAAAGCTTACAGCACAGGGGCTTACATAGTTCCTCCAGCATAGGGTCCTGCTCCACCACCTTGGCAAGCTCCTCTTCTTGCGTGTGATGAAAGGAAGGCCCCAGTCCGAGAGACTTTGGTGGGGACAGTGGTGAGGTGGCTCTTGGCCTTGTAGCCACTGACATAGGAAGGGATGAAGGCTTCTCAGGATGAGGAAGAAGTCCTGCTTGCTGTAGAAGAATCATTGGCCAGGAAGACTATGGGCATGCTACTGCTGAAGGAGGAGGAGTCTTCTTCAGATCTAGACCAGAAAGACACAAATGCTGAAATAAGCAACAAGAACAGGAATATCAAGGATCCAGGGGCAATTCCTGTAATGCCACTGCCTCTACTTCATGCCTTTTCAAAATGCCAAGCAGGATAAAGTCAGTTTGCAACACTTTACCGCCCACGGGAACGGCAGCATCCCAGACAACCAGGGCCAGATTACGAGATACTTGTATGAGAAGTGGGTCCCCTGGCACCCTCCTGGCAGGTGAAGATTCCTGACACACTCAGCACCTGACAACAGGCACACTCTCCCCACTGTTCCACGCCCACGAGAAGTGGGGATACACAACATGCACAGCAGGAGCTGTGTCAGTGGGGGGATACAACCACTACCCACACCCTCCTTTGGAAGCCCAAGGACAAGCTCACTCTCCAAGACCTAAAAAAATATTACAGTGGACTTCTGCACTGAACATTTACAAAGAATTCAAATACTTCAAAGCAGATTTATTGTATATAGGTAGATGCAAAATACATAAACACATCTATCCCTCAAATACTCACACTTTCCTGAGGAAAAGCTTTTCTTCAGTAAGTCAACAAAAGAGAAAGAGTGGGAATGAGCTGGAGCACACCTTGTTGTACAGTCAGCTCCCAAGGGCTCTGCTCTCTCCCATGGTCTTCTTGAATGACCTTGAGCTATTCTTCACATTTCCATTACTAACTACAACCAATGCAACATTTAAAGCTACATCTTCTTCTGCAAAATGGAGAACTTATCTCATATTAACCTTTATTCAATTATTTCTCAGTTAATTCAAGTTATTAGAACTAGCTCTACATTTCCAACAAGAGGTTCTGAGAGATTTATTTAATTAAAGTTTATAAATCACATCTATGGCCCAGATGAACATCCCTAGAATAATACGGAGCAGTCACATTATGAATTAAGGCACAGCTCCTTTTGTTAATGTCTTATTAGCTTCTTATCATAACAAATCCTGTTCAGTGCCACAGTGGGATCAAGGGAAGCATTATCTTAGCCTTTGCAGCTAGGGCTGCGTTGGTTCCAACCATATTTATGCTCTTGGCTTTGTTCATTTGTTTAAACAAATAATAAGACATATCTGCATTTTAAAACAACACTTGTGGAAAATTAGGGAAAAGTAAATTAAATGCCACCAAAGATTTTTGTTCCCTTTTACTTTTGAAAATGGGAACCTCAAAGGCATTTAGGAACCTGAAGAAGCAGATAGCATTTATCTGGGATAACTTCCTGGATTTTCAATCTGCTAAAATTAGCTGAAGATAAATACCTTCTACACTCAAGCTATGGAAAATCCCAGTTGATGCCTGCAATTTTAGGTACTGTATTATCTTTGGATCTCTCTTCCCAGAGAGATCTATGTTCTATTAGGAAAAAGGAAACATAATTTAAATGAATGAATGGGACTAAAGCATTCAAGTGACAAAAACACTTCTGAAATGTTTCTCTCAAACCCAAACTTACTCTAATACAAGGCTGGAGACAGCTCACTTATTCCTAATAACTACAAGTAAGGAAAAAATTAGAAATTATTAATAATAATAAAAAAAGGGCAGTATGAAGCGGCTTGGGGACAATGTTTTAAGGCAGTAACAGAGCCACCATGAGTTTTCATGTTTATATTATTCCTCCACCATCAGGGCTCTGCAAAATTTCAAAGCTGGAATCCGCCACAAAGAAGGAAGAGGACACACAGGAATGGTGCTGCAAATCATCCACCAGCAGTGTAAATTCTGTAGCGTTACCTAATCCCTCTCCTATTTTCAGCACACATGACCCTGGTTAAACAGAACAGAAGACAACTTTTTTATCATTATTTTCCTCAACTAGTACTCCGTAGACAGTCTAATTAATTTCTGTGGGACTACAGATGGAACAAGTTCATATTCATGTTGGTTAAATACATCATAATACAGGCCTATCAAGGCAGTTTAAATCAACTATGCAAGCAGGTAAGCATGCCAGCTGATTTCAGAGTTTTATTTACACGAGTATAATGGGCCTCTTACCTTAAAATGAGAGTAAATTATAGCCAAATACATCATAGAGCAACATAAAGAGATGTACAGTAAATGGCAATTAAGATTAATCTGTTTAATTTTGCATGAGCATTCATTGCATCACATTTTCTTGCAACTGTCACAAATGGGATTTGTCATATACAAGAGGACAGTGCTTACAGGATCTGTATCTACAGGGGAAAAGGTATAATGTAATATTCTTAGAAAATCTTTAACTGTAAGGTCACTTAGTGTTACTTAAAGTAAGCAGTTGTCTGGAGATAAAATTAAGGCTGCATGAGCAATTTCAATAGTAAGACTTCTTGATTTGGATTATGCAATGTAGGTAATTCTGCTTTTCCTCTTACAGAGATCTTTAATCACTGAAATTTCTTAAGTTATGTTAATTTCTCTCTTACTGATATTATTTATAAGAAAAAAAAAAATCACTCAAATTCAGCTTATTTAGAGGTCCCTTTAACCCTCCACTGCTGGTTGTTACGGCTACCCTGCCCCAGAGAAGGAAAAAGGACATTTTTAACTCCTCCTTTCCCTTCACATGAGAAGCTGTAGAATCTTTACCCCACAACACACAAAGGAACAAGGCACCTCCATCACCAGGGACCCCAACCAGCAGCGCCCGAGGCAGGTGAGGACCTGCAGCTCTCCAGGGTGAGCTGAGGAGCCATTCTGCCTAAAGACAGCACATCTCAGAGCTCAGCCATGCCTGGATACACTTCCATCCCATGCCAGTTGTCCTTGCAAGGATGCAAGGGGGACAGGTGCAGAGCCCCTCTCCCTCCTTTCATTTGGCGCATCCCAAGGGCAGCTCTGAAGGAGGAGATCCAGCCTCCATGCCCTGAGTGCCACAGCCTGGTAATGCCCATGTAAAGGGGACCATCCTTCCCAGCCGACAACAGCACAGTGCCAGGAAAGGAGCTGGTCTGGCCTCAAATCTAAGGATGGGGAAGGCATGGCGTGTTTTTCCTTGCTGAAAAGAATAAACCACAGTGAGAAATCTATGCATCCCCAACAGAACAGCTGAGACAACTAATAACAGAGATGAAAGCTGTAGACATGGTGAACAAGCTGTGAGTTTCACTGCTCTTCCTTCAAGACTGGAAGCGTTCCCTCTCCAGTTCACTTGTCTATCAATACATGGACATGCCTTAATGTAATTGTGCCAGAAAGTTTCCTTTGGCCACGGACTGGGCCTACACCCTTCACCCCGAAAGGCAGGTTGTTTTATAACGCTGCAGGGATTGAAGGCAGCACCAAACAAAAACACATCATGCACAGCTCTACCGTAAGGTGCACTGACCCTCCGCTGATGAGGATACACATTTAGCATCTCAGACCCATCCTTTACGTCAACGGGGGTATCAGAAACCAGGTTGTAAATCCCACTTCTCGCAGGCATTCCTGCAAAGCTGCTTGCCTCGCAGTCTGGGGGATGGAGAGCAATAGAAAAAAAAAAAACAAAAAAAACAAGCCCTGCTTCCATACTGCCTGGGAATCACCGCAACCTGACGGCACCGCCGCACCATTCCGGGAGGGCACAGACCACAGCCGAGAGGCAGGGACAGGCATCCGCATCCCCCGAGCGGCTCGGAACGCGGGGCAGCGGGGCGAGATCCCCGAGCACCGCCACGACCCCACCCGTGCCACACCCGTGCCAGACCCACACCCGCACACCCCGCACCTACCGCGGTGCCGGGCTCGCAGGCCGGGCCCCGGCTCGGGCTCGCTCTCAGCTGCGGGAAGTGACGGCGGCCGGGGGCGGGACGGGGCTGCGCCCGCCGGGCCGGGGCGGGGCCGCCGCTCCCAGCAACCCGCACCGCTCCCGGGCATCGCCGGGCAAAACAGCGTCCACGAGTCGCTTCAAATTGTCAGTCCTGAGCCGCGGTTCTGCACACGGGCGTTTAGTCTTTTTTTTTTTTTCTTTTTTTTTAATATAATTATCTTTTTTCACAGCAGACGTTACAATGAACCTGATTTGCATATATAAACATCTTCTTATTCATGCTGCTTGTAGCCAAAATGAGTAATGATTTCCCCTCGAGCCACCAAGGCCTCACCCGCGTGGTTGGGCCACCCTGTTTCAAAGCATATGGAGTTTCTGTTGATTTTTCTTCTCTTTTGTTGGAACGGGAAAGTGCTGAGAAGTCACTACAGGCTGAAACCATCACCCAGATTTTACAGTAGCCACCAGCCAACCCACTTGGCAATCCATTGGTTAGACCCACTGGTTGTTATTAATTTTTGTTAGATCTTTAAAAAAAATATCCATTTATCTAGTTTGGGCTGGAAGGCCCCTTAAAGACCTCATTCCAGCCCCTCTGCCACGGGCAGGAACACCTTCTGCTAGCCCAGGTTGCTCCAAACCCTGTCCAACCTGGCCTTGAACAATTCCAGGGATGGGGCAGCAACAGCATCTCTGGACAATCTGTGCCAGGGCTGCACCACTCTCATAGTAAAGAATTTCTTCCTAATACCTGATCTATATCTGCCCTCTGTCAGTTTAAAGCCATTCCCTCATGTCCTATCACTACACGCCCTTGTCAAAAGTCCCTCTCTGTCTCTGTTGTAGGCTCCCTTTGGGAAAGTGCTGCAGTGTGAATCAGGAGCCGTGGTGATGAGCAGCAGAAGCAGCACAGGAGCAGTTTAGCAGCAGGAATGCTCACGGAGCCTGCTCTGCCCTGTGTTTGCTGGCTGTGTTCTGCCATGCCCTGCACGGCTGGTGCTCCCACCTACGGCAGTGCTACCTGCAGCATCCCAGCCTGGCCACGGCTGTGAATGTGTCCCATGCTAGACCCTGGGGCTCAAAGAACTATTCCAAGTAAGAGAATTCACCAACGCCCTCACCATGGCCACACCTGGCTCCAAAATTTGCTTATGCCATCTCTCTTGTTGAAAGGATAAATATCCCTTGACAATGGAGTGATTTGCCAAAACGCCTTAACAATTAATAACGCAGGTTATCCCTGTCCCTCCTCCCTATCACCACCTCAGTGCCACCCGCACTTGTTGCATCTTGCTGGCTCTCACCAAGGTACCCCAGCCTGGCGCTCTCATTTCGCGTCCTGAAAACTCACACCACTTGGGAGTGTGTGTTTACAATGTTATTTCTCTCCGACTTCTAATTTGTACGGGCATTCGCTTGGCGAGCCACTCTGTCAACAAAACACGGGACTCACGTACAGCGACTTGATGCCAGTGGCAGCTGATTGTAAAGAAACCTGGTGATCCAAGCGGGAAAAGGGTCAAGAGACTGGGTCACACGCTCTGCGATGTGCAGGGCACGGGGGTGTCAGTCACTGTAGGGCAACAACCGGGGCAGGAGGAGCCCGTGATTCCCCAGCACACCCCGTCTTCCCGGCCCGCTCCCTCCACCACCGGCCCCGCGCCCGCCTCCCCCCGCCGCGGTTCCCGTTCCGGCGGGCGGTGCCTTCCCCATCCGGGGTCAGCCCCGCTCCCTTCCTGTTATTCCCGTGCGGGAGGCGGCGGCTGTCGGGGAGCGGCTGCCGGCGCCGCTGCCGCCCGCGCCCGGGGCACAGGCACCGGCCGAGGCGAGCGGGGCGGCCGCAGCGGCGGGAGGCGGCGGGCGCGGCCCGGGCCGCGGGCAGGCCGCGGCGGGCGGGTGAGTGAGGCGGGCGCGGCGGGGGTCGTGAGGGGCCGCTCCCGGAGCGCCGCTCGCTGAGGGGGCTCCGGCGGGAGCGCGGGGCTGAGGGGCCGTGGGGCTGCGCTTGGCCGGGACAGCTGCCCCGCCGCATCCCGCGTTCGGGGTGCTCGCAGGGACGGGACCCGGGAGAGGAAGAATAGCGGCTTGTTGTTTTCCAGTGTGGGTGCCTCCACCCCTGGAGTGGAGCTGTTTGCTGTGAATGTGCTCCGGCAGGGCTGGGGATGGGGCTGGGTGATGCCGCTGGGAGCAGAGCCTCTCCCGATGGGTGTGTGTGTGGATCCTGGCACAGAAGCTCCTGCTTCCAGATGCACTTGGCTGACAGCAGCAGTGTCTCATCCCTGCTACCTGTAAAACCTTCTTTGCTATTTTATGCTGCTCAGGGATCGGTTTGTGCTGATGTTAAACATGGAACTGCTGTTTCTTACCAGTATTTCTGCTCTCTTGTAGACTCTATATTAGCAGAACTTTGGCCAAACTAACACAAACTGTCTGCTTGTTTCTCTTTGGGGGCTTTGAGGCTGTTTTCAGTATTCCTTAAGTTATTAAGATATCAGGCTAATTACTTCTGTAGCTGTTATGGTTATGTCTCTAGTTTTTATAAATTTTTGTCTGTATTTCTTTTTGACTAAAGATCTGATTGAACAAAGGTTCTTTGTAAGCAGTGCCTATTCAGAACAAACAGGAGGCAAGTATATATACTTCAAAAGTAGACAGTAAGGAGTATGACGCTTTTTTGGATTTAATTCTGCAGCAAACTTATAAAGGAGTGGTAAATTGGGTTCTGAGTCTAGATGTTGTGGAACTTAATAGAAAAAAATCTATTCTGTTCTGTTAGTTATTTGTACTTTCACATCCCTGCTTTGAGCTATACCAGGCATTCAAATTTATCACATTGGATAAAGTTAGAAACTTTCCCATCATGATCTGACTCATTCTTTAGTGTCTTCCATCTCACAGTTGGTTTATAGAGGTGTACTCGCACTTGTTGCTTCCATGCTGCAATTCTATAATGCAATGTAATAATCAAAGTCCACTTCTTGTGTGTAAACTTTGTTAGTTCCTAGGAATATTCCAGTACTCAGGGTGATGGGATTTAATAGTGTGTCTGCTATGAGGAACTGACTGGATAAGCTGTTCTAAAATAAAGCCCCATGTGAATTTAAAGCTTCACAATAAATAACTTTATTCTCAAAGAATAGCATTGGCAAACTTCTTTCAGAGTTGTTACTTATTTAGAAACATATTTTAGCCAATGTAGAGAAACCACACATCAACCAAGCTCACAATGTTCACAGAGGAATTTATGAAACCACACAATTCCTATGGGATCCATGAAATATTCCACTTTTTCATTAGGACAATAAATGCAGCAGCTCCAGAGCTGCAGTTGGAATTTGGCTGGTGAGATGCCCTGCATTTCCTAGGTGTTAACTTGGTGCCATTCTTAGCAACCTGGAGACAGTGTTTCATGTTTTTTCAGGACAGGCGAATCCCAGCCTACAGATCCATGCCAAAGTGTTTTAATTGGCCGTTCCAAATTGTCATTCTGTATCAATGACAAGTTTATTCTATTTGTTGTTGCATTTACTGCATGAATGATGGCTCTAAGAGGTGGGGTTTTTTTTGGTTTTGTTTCTTTCTAGTTTTTCTTTCTGGAGTATTCTTTGGGAAAGGGGGTGTAGCTGATTTGTTTACAAAGCAATTGTGCTTTATTGGAAGTCATAAAGTGGTTCAATACTTAGTTAACTGTGTCTCTGATAATCAGGCTATTCCTGCTTTCTGTGAGCAAATGGGGGATACTTTTTCCTGGGTAACTCTTTTTTTAAAAGTTGCTCAAAGCTTTAGAATATGAATTTCTGCAACCAGCAAGGAGTTCATGCTTTACCCTCATGCTGTCTCACAAAATGAACTAAGTAACCTCACAAGAGGTTTCCAGCTATTGCAAGAAAAGGAAACCTTTAAAAAGTGGTGTGGCGTAAGGAATGGACTTCCTGATCCACAGATCCTCAGATTTTGGTGTGTGTGGTGTGCTTTTTAATGGCTTGCTTATGTGTAGTACAACTTGGAACAACCTTGATGATCATCATAACTTTAATTTCTTTCTGAGCTAAAACTCTCTACAAATTATTAGACAAGCCTAAAGCTGACATGCAGTCTGCAAAAACTGCTTTCTTATGTTCTGTACACAAAATGTCAACTCATTATGTAATCTTTGAGATTTCTTCTGCAGATTCTCTGGGTGTCAGGAATACCCTGAACACTGTGCAAATATCACTCATTTCCAAATGGAAGATTGTTGCTATTGATTTTGTTTGCCTATTAGGAGGGGAGAGGAAATTGGGATGATGATACATTAGTTCCAAATCACATAATAAATAATTAGCAGCTCTAGATTGGTATCATGTAGCTTTGCTTTGCCTAGTTGAGTGCATTAATGAAGGCTAACAAAGATTGTAGTTAATACGACATTTGAGGATTGTTGTGTTTGGGTGAGGGGAAGCTAAGATACTTTGTTTTAACTTGATGCAGAAACTTATTGTGTTATTTATAACTGGACAAAAATAGTACAGCAAAACTCGTTTTTCTAGTTTAGTCTTTAAATACCATTATAAAACTAAATTTTGTCTTACTACTGACTGGTTTGTAATTACTGAAAAATATGTGAGGTCTAGTAAATCCTCCCCACTGAGAAAAAGTGGGCCATATCTACATTTTTTGTGTGTGTGATGGAGTTGGAGTGGGAGTGCTTGGAGGGAAAGGATAAGAGTTTGCACTTCAGCTAACTGGAGAACAGATGTGGCTTCTAGTGTGAGCTAAAGCTTGGGGGTTTTGCAGCTTTCTATGCATTGCATTCCATGCTTGTGGGAGTTTTGTCTCATCCTTTTAAAAAACCAGACATCCAGCTGCTCCAAGGGGATGATGCTTGTCTGTAGCTATGACTAGAAGATGCCACAAAAATATTTATGCTAAAACTAGATGGGAATTTTTTTTTGCTTTTGAAGTTGAATGTGTCGTGGCAAAGAATTCTGTTACAGTTGTCTCTTTGTAGTATCCTAATCCAAATGGGAGCAGTGGTGAGAATAGATTTGTTTCTCTCTATATTTAATTGGACAACAAATGTATGCGATTTTGTTTTGATTACAGAGTTGGTCAAGATAACCTCCAGAGGTTTGTCCCAACTGAATTTGTTCTACAGATCTATTTTTGAATGGTTAATGAAGTGTTAAATGAACCAGAAATAATACTCTGAGTATTAACTGCTGGGGTTTTTTTTGCTCTTGCAGCACTGGTATAGTATTAACTTTAACAAAATCCAAACAAACAGACCCACTCAATCAATCAAACAAAAAATCTAGCACAAAACCAAGCCCAGCTAGGAGGTAGAGGGAATGAAACTGATTTAGAAAAGAAAAAGAGGCATTTTAATAAATCCTGTACGTTAACTTGTAGTCATGTGGAAATGCAGCAGACTGAGTACAGTTTATGTAATTCTGGATCTGACTTCTCAGTCTAAGCGATACTTAATATTTTTGCAGCATGTATGTTGTTTTATAAGGCATGTATCTACACTTGATTTCTAGAAAAGTATTTTTCTAGTTAATTCTGGGCCCCGATTTTATGCAAGGCAGTCTAAGATGCCTGTGTATTTCAAAGAAATGTGAGGGACAGTAGACATCATCAGTTGTTCTCTATTTCCAGTGTTCTTAAAGCCAGCAAAGCCGGGGATAAAAGCACTTGGTCAATTGTGTCTGCTAAGTAACCTCCCTGGGAATGGTTATAGTCTATCTTTGGAAAACTGTGCTCACATACCCAAGCCTCAGAAATGTAAAAACTAAATTCTAAGAGGCCAGCTTACCTTTGTCAAGTTGAACAGGAAAAATGATGGAGCACTGGTGAAGGTCTTGCTTGACTTGCGGCAGTAGAAGTGGCTACTTCAGTCGAGTTTACGAGCAAACAGTTGGGACAAACGTACAACTTTAGGTTCAGTGATCTCTGGTTTCATGCACTGTTGCTTTTCATCAGTAGAGGGTTAGATAAATCCCAAAGAGACTGGGGTTTGTTGTTTGGGGTTTTTGTCTACTCGTTAACATATTATTTGCTTTAATTTACTTACCTTCAAGGGTTTTGATGCAGAAAAACCTTGGTAGTTTTGCCTACACCTTCTGATTAAAGAAACATTTGCAAATGTAGCTTTTGAGGGTTGTGAACCACAAAGCATATTTGTTGAGCACAGGAGACTTATTGAATTGACTAAGACTGACTGTAAATTCCCTGAAATTTTGAGACAGCTGAGTCACATTTATTCTGATAAGTCTGTATATGCTGACCCTTTTTTGTGGCAAAGAAAGGTAGAGAAACATCCCTTGGGTCATTTTCTCTCCAACAGAAAAGAGAGAAAGCTGGATGCTTGCCTTCTAGATTGTACATGTCAGAAAGCTTATCTGTCATTAAGAGTTCACTGCTTTTCTTTATTTCATACTTCTTAGTCTTTTGCCAATACTTAATCTAGCAGTTAATGGTGATGAATGACTCTTGCCAAATATGTTCCAAGACATATTCTGATTCCTGATTTTTAACTCTTGTTGTTAAATCAGGTCCTGTTCCTTCCAAAAACATGAGTTTTCTGGTGAAATTACATTGGTTGTCTTGGAAAAGTGTCCCTATCTGTCAGCTCTTTAGCAGTGGGTCCTTGCAGAAGACACCAAATTGTTAAATATAAATTTACTTCTTGTTGAATCCTTAGTCCTTCTCTTAGCAATCAGCAGTCAACAAAGAAAGAAATTTTTGAACACCTCAAAATGCAAGAAACTTCGAACATTGCTGAAAGGAAAATGTTCAAGATTCAGCATTTCACCTGAGACTAATCAGCCATAAGTAAAAATACATGCATGTTCTGTAATCTGAATCTAATAGAACAAAATTTCCAGTACCTTGGGACTTTGACATCTGACTTGCGGGAAAAGTGAGGAGTTTGATCTCTGCAAAGACGTTGACAAACTAAATATGGAGTGTTTGAAAATACAAGTGCAAAAGAGGGAGAATGAACAGAGGGGTAAAGGCTTTGTTTACCAGGCAAGCAGAGTGGAGAGGAATTGTTTCTTTCTCAAACTACTCAGTTTCAGTTCTGACAAAACTCAATAAATATGCTTTTGTGACAAGGAATATTATGATCCAGCTTTGGTGCTTGTGCCGTTAAGATACTTTTCATTAAATCAGGAAAACACTTAACTTGGCTCTTAACTACAGGCACAGTTTGAAAGATGGAAGTTAATAGTGCTAACATAAGAAGTTTCTAGATAGAGCTAACTTCCTCTGGGAAAAGGGAAGTCAAAACTACCATTCCAAATACTCCAAAACATGCCTGTGGTGTCATTAAACTGCTTAGAGTCTAAAACATACCACTTAGTATTCTTTTTTTTTCTTTTTAATTCCCAGCTCTTTAGAGAATAAACAGGAAATGCTGTGACTAATAATAAAAGTGGAAGTGATACTAATAACACTGAAAATTGCTCTTCTGCTTTTGTGGATGTTGAACAACCAGTTCCACTTACCAGTTTATCAAGGCAGTCTCTACTGGTGGGAGGAAAGTGATAAATATATTGCGTTTTATCTTCTTGCAGTTTCATGCTGTTACCTCTGAAATCTTCAATTTTAAGGTGTTAAGTACAGTAAAAGAGCACTTGTCCTAAGAAAGCCTCTGGTGTGTAAGAGCTAATTTTTAAGCAACAACCAGACATCTGGAATAGTCTTGATTGTGGTGTATAATTGAGGATGTGCCTGTGACTTCCGCTGCAGTCTAGCAAGTTTTTTACAAAGTTTAATTTGTGTTAAATTGCATTTGTATTAGTGTAAAATGGCAATATATGAAATTGTAATGCTGTAATTGGAGAGGATAAACGTATACAATTACATGAAGTTTTGGACAAGAGATTGCTAGTTAAAAGAAAGGGCTTAAATTGATTTTAACATTTTATTTGAGAAGGTAGAGATTAACTCTTTTGCTTATGTTCAACTAAGGTTGAACATCTAAAATTCTAATAACTTGCCTTCCTCTTCAACTTGCTCTGAAATGGAGGATAAAGCACTGAAGTTGTTATCACTGCTGAGCAGCACTGCCTTGATCTCAGATAGCTCCAGCTTGGAATGTTTTTTCAGTTAAGGAGAGATGGCAAAAACTACCACCAAGAGATAAAGATGAAAACAGAAGCCAACGGGCAATAGAACGGCAGAGTTTATACATAAAGAAAAGGATAGCAAAACCTATTCCTGACTATGGAAACTTCTTAAATATGTTGTCAAAGTGCTTTGTAATCCAGCTCTTCAAGTCTTCTTTCATCACCTCTTTTCCAGGCTTTTCATTGTACATCAGCAGATAGCACAGTATCACAAACAGCTTCAGGGAGATATGAGAAGTGTAACCATGATTATAGATTGCAGTCTCTTGTTGTTCTGGTATATGAGCAGGTTATTTATTTAAACAACAAAAAAGATGCTTTGCAAGATAGATACGCTTCCCTAATTGGTGTTCTTTTAATGGGTGGAAATGAAATCCAAAACACTTGAGCTTTTGTGGTCTAATGTTCTATTCCGCTGTTAAACTTCACCAGGCTGGAAACTGGTTTCAGTCTTTTGGAACATACACACCTACAAAAACATTAATGAAATGTTTCCAAAGAACCATCCATGCATTTAAAAAATACTTCCTTGTTTGTGCAAACATGTAAAATTCTCTCAATAGTGGTGACTGATTACTACCAGTACCTTTTTGGCCTTTTTTTAAAATAAAGGCCTTTCAATTTAATCTGTCCTTCTTACAGAGCTCTGACTGTAGTAGTAGGTTGCATGTGCCTTAGTCTCAAACCATTTAATCTGGATATGAAAGTGATTTTCTAAACTGGGAAGCTGGGAAATCCTTACACTACTGCAGAGATGTGACTGATAGTCACTGCTTAAATAACTGTGAGTTTATGTCACATCTTTGGGAAGTTCATGTTCACTACAAACATTATCTAATTTGATGAAGACTTGCCATTTCTTTCTGATGCATCAACCACAAATTGCTGGTATGCTGACCTTGTTAGAGAAACATTTTGTGTTACAGCTTGAAGTAGAGGAGAAAAGGGATGCACAGCACACAGCTTCGCTCAGTAACCGCACGCTTTACTGTGCTTGTGTTGCACAACATGGTTTGCAAAGCAGATGTAAGGAAAGGGGTAATAACATTTGCAGCATCTGCCTTAAACACTTGCTCAGTGGTGAAACTTGTTGCAGAGCACCAGAGCTGCCTCTGCATGAGCCACAAGAATGAGCAGTTTCAGTTCTAACCAAAGGCGATGCTTTTCACAGCAATGCCCCATTGTGGTGTGTTCTAGAGCAAGTGTGTAACTGCACAAGCCAAGCAGTGGGGTCACAAAGAGGACACTTGGCTTTAGGGGATGTGTGCCTTGTATGACCTGAAGAGCAGACCCTTAATGACCACCAAAGTAAGATCTGACCATGTACAATTGAGACTACACCCACTCTCGCCTCTCATGCTAATGAAGAACCAAAAACCGCTCCCACTCTGCCTCATGCTGATGAGGAACCAGAAAACCATGCCTACTCTTGCCTCTCATGTTAATGAGGAACCAAAAACCACTCAATCTTCTTATGCTGACTGGGAGTTATCCAGGTGGGATTCTACCACCACTGTGAAGAAGCCCTGGGCACTGGAGGACCAACAGGACAGCGCAGGATCCATGGTGGTGACTCTCCTGCTTGCACACTCTCTCTCTCTCTCTCTCTCTCTCCTCTTTCCCTTATACACTTAATGTGGCAGAATATCGTTGAACAGGTATTTGGTCTCATTTGTAGCCTAATTTGTGCAGGGAACTTTAACATCAAATCATAACAGATGCTTCTAACAGTCATGTACAGGAATGATAAACATTTGATTAAGGACGCTGAGGAACCGTGTCCCAGTTTACCAGAGCTGGTTTTGTGCTTCAGGCTGGAGCATGCAGGGCCTACTGACACACACAATCACAGTGAATCATGTTTGTTTGCACTTGTTGAACACAAATGCAAATGTACTGATGTCTTGAGCATCATGATTATAGTATCCAACCTGTAAATGCTGAGAAAAACAGCTACAACAAGAATAAATGCTCCTTGAGGTTTCAGAGAAACTTCGTTTTCTTTGTAACTTCCATGAAGCAGTCAGGTAAGTTTACAAATTGGGAATTTAGTCCTGCAGTGTTGTTTCACATAGAAGGCTCAGTTATCCTATGTGCTTAGGTGCAATACACCTATGTGATCTGTGACCTTTAGGGAGATGAAACCTGATGAGAACAATCAGAGGTGCCAAATTCTTTGCAGATGAATATTATCCCTACTTGGTGTGGGGAGTAGGCAGGACAGTTTTGATCTGTTGAAACTATTTTATGGAAAACTGTTGCTGTTTACCTCTCAGCAGGATTATCATCTACTGCTAAATAAATATTTAGTTAATCACCATTGACTGTATCACAAACAAGTGATAGGGAGTAGGACTTAATTTCAGACTAATCCTTGAAAAGCTGTGGTATTTTCCTGTTGTGATTGTAGCTCGTGTGGAAGTAGACAGCAGCTTCCACAGGGCAGGGTTTGCACGGAACCGGATTTGTTTGCTGCTGTCTTATTCCACGTGTCTTTTTAGAGGATAACCTGCTAAGAACTGTGTGAGTTTCAGGACTTTATGGGACAAGTGTATTTAGCTGCAGAATTGAATTTTTTCATTACAGTGGCTGTGCCTTTGTGTTAACTCTGCTACAAACTTCCTTCGCTCAACAAATGGTTTTGAAAAGGGAGCTAAGGAGTAGCTCAGTGGAGAAAGCATTGTTTTAGTTTTTCAGTTGAGGAGTTCAAACAAAGAGAAAAATAAAACAATCTACTTCCATGGCTTTTGCTGAGGCATGTGGTTCCTTACAAATCCTCTAACAAAAACAAAGTTGCATGCTAACCTCTGTTTGCCAGTAAATAAAAGATAATGATTTCTGCTAACTGAATTCAGTAAGTCCATGCAGACTAAACCCCTGCTCCTGTTAAGTACTATTTGGCTACAGAAGTCTGTGAAGATAGCATAAATGGAAAGCTAATTTATATTTGGATTAAAGAACTGAAACTTCTGTTTCCAATTCACTGTTCGCTATTAAAAGTCTGTGAAGATGCAAGAATGGTGCAATCCACTGCCACTCCAAAAGCTTTTTCTGGTTTTACACCAGAATTGGTTACTTTCAAGGTCTGGAGTAACAGTACAGCAGAAACACTTTATCTCAATTTACAGTTTCTGCCAGAGTGCATCCTTAGAAATGTAATGTGGGAAGTAAACAAGATACTGTCAGTCTGAGTCTGATGTCTTTTTCAGCTGCTTCTTAGTAAAGAAAGGGCTCACAGGGTGACTATTCTGTGTAAAGGTGAATGTAAATTAATAATTGAGCCTTCTTGACACGGTTGCTTGTGTTAGAGAGGCAAGTGTAGCTGTGTGAGGTTTGCAGTACCTCCGGAGTTTTATTGCAGTTCTTTCCCTGCCTTTCTGGGTAGGGACAGTTGGGAGAGGAAATCTTTCCTTTTCCTCAGTGCAACTGGAGGTTCATTGTGCTGCAGCAACTTCTAAAAGCCAAGGTGACAAATCTGGGGAGATCAGCACTGGGAAATGCCCTGGATCTGAGTTACAGGTCTGCTACCCAGCTGCTTATGTTGGGTGGGGATTCAGACTGGGCTGGAGTGCAGAACACCTGGATTAACTCTGCTCTGGTTCCTTGTCTGTATGCCAGCACTTCCTGTTTTTAAAGATCCTGTTTACTGTCTGCATTCCAAATATCCCAGGAAAGTGGGAGGATGGGAAGAAACACAGAAAGAAAAGTAAACAGCATTATTTAAGGTGGAATTTTCTATATTTTTTTTTAGTTATACAACCAGCATTTGTTACTTTTCAAACCTGATCTCATTAGTTAAAGTCTAGAGTAAACTTTTGTTTACATCATCTGGCACTAATTTCCAAATGCAGAACTGCATGTGAAAGCTGACATTGAAACCACTAATATTTGCAGCAAAGAGAAGAGTAAGGTTTTGTGGTGTGCTTTGGCTTCATGTTCTTCTTGATGTTCACATAAAACAATGTCAGCCATCTGAAATGTACAATTAAACAAAATATGTAATCAGGGGAAAACCTTATTTCTATAGGTACAAAATGGCATGTTGGTCTGATTTTATTGCCAAACTTTAAAGCCTTTGATTTAAACAGCTTGAAAGAATTTGGGTGCTGCTCACTGACCTTCAGAGCTCACAGCCTACCGTGGAAGAGCAGCACAGAGGTGGAAAGGTAATTCTCATCCTGCTACACAGCAAGCCAAGTTAATTGCTGAAATAATGAGTAAGCAGATATGTGATGTGTAAAGAGATGATATGTTGCTTTTCTAATTCTTTGTTGTGCTTTATGACTGTTAGTCCTCTATAAATGATAAAATCCTGTCCTTTGAGGTGGAGCTAGAGGTGGAATTACTTAATGATTTTGGACTGAAAAGGAAAATTTAATTCCAGGCTTTTTCTTTGTTTAACAAAGAGAAAAAATTCTGCCTTTAGCTGGAAGAAAATGTTCTAGGACAGATATTCTGTCTTTGGTATGTCATGGGATCCCTAGGGAGAAGGCACTAGTGGGAGTTCTGGAGGTCACCAGCAACTTGAAAATGCTTCTTTCTCGTGATCCTGTTTTCATGGCTCCCAGACAGTGAGGGAAGCTATAAGCACTGTGCCTGCATGGATGGGGGAGGGCAAGCAAGGGGATTTCAGAATAAAAATTCACAAAGGTCTTTTGGTTCACTTGGAGAGGAAAAAAATACTCCAGCAATAGTAAATCTTTTTAAACTGATCATCTTGGATTTGTTTCAGCTGTTTGATCCTGCACCAACATAACACGCATAGTTCCTCTTGGGAAATACTTTCTAGTGAGTTCATCTTTTTTCAGGATGACCTCACCATTAATTTTAGTCATAGTACCTGAAAGTCACTCGGAGAGTATTGTATTCTGGAAAAAAAATCTGGATGTATGATAACTTTAAAGAGAGCAACTCTGAAACATAGCTACCCCATAGTCTCATATCTAACTAAAGTGAAACTGCTTTTCAGCAGTTACTAGTGAGGTTTTGCATTCACAGGAGAGAACAATTTTCTATTTCAGTAGTACTGTTATTCTACAGATGTTGCCAATAATTTTAAAGGGCTTTAGCTCTGTCTAGAATAAGGCAAATGTACTCAGCACTGTTTTTGAAGGATGGAAGAAATGGGTAACTACAAATAGAATCAGTAGTGTTTGTAAATAGTTGCCTGTTTCTGAAGGAAACTAAATGCTGTGATGTTTTTGATGGTGTTAGATCCTCCTGTTTGCTTCCCTTGGGCTGCTGTTTGCCATCAGATAAGGAGTTCCGGGTATCTGCACGTTTTCTGGGAAATAAGGACGAAAGCAATACGTATGAAATAAGACACGCCTGCAATGCAACAGTCTGCTGTTTTCTATTCTGAACAAGGCAATATTTTTACCAGTTACATCTGTGTTTAATAATGTTTTCATGGAGGACAGTTTCAGACATCTTTGTACTAGTCTTCCCGGATTCTGGAAGAATGCCAGCTTGACAAACAGGAAGAACAAAAGGACAGTACTGAAAATACGTAGTCTGGGGCAGTCTTACTGTCACCACACAGCAGGTTTGGACAGCAGCAAAATTAGACAGACAGCTCTGCCCAGTTCTCTTCATGTTTTAGAGTGCCTGATCTGTCTGATGGTGAGAATAAAACATTTTGGCATTTAGAGAAGTTGAAATGTCCCTTGCATTCTGAAAAGTGTTGTTCCTGTTCCAGAAACTCTTCTATTTGCACAAACTCAGAGCTTCTGTGTTGGGGATTCCACAGTACTTCATAAAATCTTATTTGGGGTCATACCTGTAACTGATACTTCTGTCAGTGTGATAAGAGAATCAGGAAAATCATTTAGCCTACACATGAGTGCACAGTAAATCAGAATCATAAATTGTTGGATTGTTAAATGAATAGAAGGCAATGCTAGGAGTCTAAAGGAAACTTCTATCTGGAAAAGAAATCAAATCCAGACACAAATCCTAATGAGCAGCTCTGTGATACCAAAAATGCCACAAAATATTATTAAACATTGCTACATCCTGTCTGTAAAAACAGTGTAATGGGATTTGTCTTGTGACTGGAAAAACTAATGGACTTCAATTAAATTGTAGCAGTTTGCTGAATGACTCATTCAATTTCAAACGTGGGCTGATAAAATTGTATTGAGTGTTTAGTCTGTCCTTTTGAATGAGTTTTGAAACACTGGCTGATGTGAACAGCAGTGCAGATTATTCAGTGCTCAGTCACTGGGATGTGTGTACCATTTTGCATAAGCATCCCATACTTTATACTTCAATATAATATTACAGCACGGTGCACTTCTTGCTTCCTTGTATGCTTACTACATTTCTTGCTAGTTGGTAATTTAAAGAGGGAAGAACTTGTGGAGCCTCAAGAGTAACTGTAGGTGCTTTTGCTGGTGACAGACAGCCTTAACTATGTCTGCAAAAGTGAACAATAATATTTTTTTCTCCTAGATTGCCCCCCTGACATGCAGAGTGTCTTCATCTGTGAGGCAATAAAACTGTCATAGTTTACCAAAAACCAAATTTTCTAAGCTTGGAATCTCATATTCTTAATAAGGAACTATACCATCTACATCAGATGATAGCTAATTTCTATCCTATAAGAAAATAGTTATATAAATTAGCATTCATATGCTAATTGTGTCTGGAAGCAAGTAGGAATCTGTATTATGGCAGGTATGTTTATCTTCTGGATGTCTTCCCTCGTGTTTATTCTTTTTGAATGGAATCTCAAAACTAGAGATTGTTTTGCACTAGTCCAGATGTCCCTAAGCTTTTGGCAGGGGAAAAATGTTTATGGTGCTTTAGGAAGGTCGGGGATTGCAGGTGTGATGAAGTGTTCATTTGAAGTGTTTGCATGTCCCCTTAGTTTGGTTTAAATAACATGTCTCTAGAATTCCCTTAAAATTACAGTCCTTTTACTGTCGAAGAACATAATTGATTCTATTTATTCCAGGCAGCCTTCCAGATTTGAAAGTGTACACAGAAACACAAGCTGCCAGCTATACTTCAGAAATGTTTCTGTTTACATTCTTGCTTTCCAAATCCAAACCCTGGAGGCGTGCTTACATGTGCAAGTGAAATGAATGTGCACACAGAGTGACTGCATGCACTGTTCAGCACATGCCTGTATCCCAGCTTGAAACAAAAGCTGTTGTCTTGCTGCAGTTGTTTTAAAAATTGCAGATTTTGGGATGTCACATTTGGACCATTTGCAAGTTTTTAAAGGAAAGGTATTGAGTTGCCAGTTAAGGTTTGAAGTCTTTAAGGAAGCCAAGGCTGATGTTTATTTTGAAGAGATGCTTGGCTAAAAGGATTTACATGTTTGATGTATGTGTGTCCCCTACTCCTGCCTCTGTTTCTTTGTTGCTGGTAGGGAGGGAGAAAAACTTGCAGTGGAATGAGGCACCATCCTTGCAGCTGCTCTTACCCAGCACTGCTGCAGTCAGGCAGCCCCAGTGCAGACCTGCATTAGGCTGACTCCATGGGGATCTCAGGAAAGAGCTAAAGCAACAGAAGGCAGCACAAGATAGGGAAACTGAGTTGTTCTCTGCCTGTTCCATCCATCTGACCTGTAACCAGTTGGCTCAGGGAGCCCCAGTGCCAGCAGGGTGAGGAGTGAGAACACACGCCTTGGGCAGGGTGAAAATGGGCTCTCATGGTTCAGAAGAGCCTCAGCAGGATGGTGGAACTGAAATTAAAAGGCTGCTGGTATAAACTCAGTCTGTGTTGTGAATATTTAATTTGGTTGCCGTCCATCTGTACAATCATTGTGCGTGTGTGGACAGGAAAGCTCATATGACTGCATATTCTTGTTTGTTTGGGGGCTTTGTGCTGGTGTGTGCCATAACAGTGATGTTCTTCTGCCTGTGTTTGCAGTTAAGAAATGTAAATAGGCATGTGATTCAGTGATATGGAGAGGGAACCTCTTTGCCTGATCAAAAAGATGCCATTTAACTTGTGTATTTAGTTTTATCTGAGCTGAGGATAGTTATCAGTGGTTTGGAACCCTCCGAGTTACTCTGAATGGTGTTATTTGCATTCACTGGTAATGTTTTGTAATTGGTAAGCTTCCCAAGCTTGTCTCTGTAAATACACTCTGTGTGCTGAGAGCTTTCCATTTCAGCATCCGCTCACTGAGGCTATTACAATGATGAGGGAAATAAAACAGCTTCTTTAAGCGCTTTCTTAAAAAGAAGTCAGTTGCAAAGTGTTTCTAAATATGCATGAGGTGGTAGTGGAAAAGCATTTTTCTAAATCTGCAGTGGCACTTCAATACTTTCGTGGATATTTTTAAAAGCCCAAATTACAACTACAAAGGAGGGATTAAAAAAGACAACCCTATTTCTGCTCAGAGTTGCTTAGGAGGCAGTGGATTTGGGAAAACATCATTTTCATTCTAACATTTCTTTGTAAGGACTGAAGTGTGGCAAGAGCAGGTACTGGATGTACTTGGAAGAAAACTTTTTAGAAAAGAAATGCTAATGCAGTAGGGAGGATCACTTTTTTTTTTTACATATATATAAAATGTTATTTATTAATTTTATATGTACATAATTTAATTAATACATACAGAAATATATTTTTATATAAATACATATTTTTAAAATTTGCTGAGCAAAGGGTAAGCATTGCAACCATTGTTTTTCCACAGTGAGAACTTTCAGGAAGTTGATCCAACAGAAGAAGTAATGGGTATAAACTGAAAGAGGGTAAATTCAGGCTACATAGATGTTAGGAAGAAATTCTTGACTGTGAGGAAGTTGAGATTCTGGCACAGACTGCCCAGAGAAGCTGTGGCTGCCCAATCCCTGAAGTGTCCAAGGCCAGGTTGGCCAGGACTTGGACCACCCTGGGATGGTGGAAAGTGTCCCTGCCCATGGCAGGGGAGTTGGAATGAGATGGTCTTTAGGGTCCCTTCCAGCCCTTAACATTCTATGATTCTGTGATGGATCTTTCCAAAGTTAAGGGCAATGAATGCACAGATAAGCAATTCTGTTTCATTACTGAAAAATCCAGGACAAGTAAAGAAGACCAAATATTTTGTAACATGAAGTGTTCTTCAGTCTTGTCACAGGATACCAGCAGTTTGTTTGTGAAAACATTCTGAAGGAACTGGATTTCTTTTGCAAATACACAAATATTGCCTCTGGTTAAGGAAATTAAAAATAGGTAGGGATTAGGAGTGCTTATTGGTGAAGTATCACTGTGTGCCTTCTGGGTAGTTCTGCTCTCTTTTTGGCATCTCCCCCCACCCACTAGGCTATAAAACATCTCTGCTGTGTTTTCGCATACTCTGTCCCATTCTCATTTTTTCTCTTTCTCATACTCATTTCCTCTGCTCTAAGATGGCCTGAGCAGCACAGATAGAGGGTCACATGTGTTCCCCTGCTTTCCTTTGGCTTGGCAGGGACATTGATGCAGCTGCCAAAGGGAACTGGAACAGGGCATTGGCGCTAAATTAAACAAGCCCAACTACAAAGTGTTAGTGGCGCTCAATTCTTCTGTCTCATTCATGGAGAAAAGGGTCTGTTGGTGGTGTAAGTAGCTTATACTGATCTGACACAGCTATGGCCAAGTCTTGTGTGTACATGGATTCTTAAAATCAAGTTTAGAGCTTTTAGTAAATATTTATAACTATTATGTCCATGTTGTTTGAATACTTTAGAAATTTGAGATGAGAAAGAAAACATTTTTAAATGTGGAAGCATTGGTTTAAACTTAAAAGAGCTGATGTTTTTATCATCCAAATTATAATAAAGGCTTCACTTTCCAAATTAAAACTGTGGAGAACTTGGCTTGAGATTTGGTTAAAAATATCTATAATAATTTGAATACTGAATATTTTCATCCCCCTGCTATTGAAGTGTTCTATTAATGAATTAAAAGTTCAGATAAAAAAAATATCCTCTATTCTTAAAACTATACATATATTGGTATTTTTCCAAACTAGTGTGATTCTATTAACTGCTTTGTTTGAGTAGGTACTTAGATTCAAATACAAGTTCTTAGGCTTAGTTTTATCAAGTCTTTTTTTATGAATGTAAAATACAGCCCTGACTATTCATCTACAATTATAAGCAGCATTTGAACCGTTTTACCTGAATTTCTTGGTGATGTTTTTATTTTAACTTTTGACATTTAAATTTCTGATTTTCTCTCAGGTTTCCACGTACAAATCACTGCTCAAAGAGCTTGAAGTACAAAGTTATCCCAAGACTTAAAAATGCCTCCGCGGCCGTCATCTGGTGAACTATGGGGCATCCACTTGATGCCCCCCAGGATCCTTGTGGAGTGTCTCCTCCCAAATGGAATGATAGTGACTCTAGAATGCCTCCGTGAGGCCACCTTACTGACTATTAAACATGAACTCTTTAAAGAAGCAAGGAAGTACCCTCTCTATCAGCTCCTTCAAGATGAATCTTCTTACATTTTTGTAAGTGTTACACAAGAAGCAGAGAGAGAGGAGTTTTTTGATGAAACACGGAGACTTTGTGACCTGCGACTGTTTCAGCCTTTCCTGAAAGTTATTGAACCAGTAGGTAACAGAGAAGAAAAGATTCTTAATAGAGAAATAGGTGAGATTACCTTTTTTTTTAAAATATAATCTGTTTAACTGATTATCCTCTTCAAAATATAAAGAATTTGAATGGTTCATGTTTGTCACCTGTATCCGTCATGTTTCATAAGTCCCAGTTGTTGCATCAAATGTCCAAAGATGCAGATCATAGTAAAACCAATATTTATAATCAATGAGTTAAACTTCTTTTTTTCTGATCTGTTTTGTTCACCTTGTCTTTGAAAAATGTATTTGTAGTTGCTTGTGGGTTAGAGGATAGCTTTTTGCTTATCATTTTACTAGCAGAATTTCATATTATTAGAGAGCAACACCTGTCATATTGTTTAAGAAGTCAGTTATAATTTATTTTGAAGTTTACAGAATTGTCAATTCTAGATTTAACTACAAATCTTAAACCACACTTGTGGACACAGATTTTAATACTGCTCTAGCTTGCTTAGAAAGTCAAATTTCAGAAATGAGGTTTTTTTCACCTTTCATCTTCTCCCTTCTGACAAAAGAGCATAGGGAAAAAAACACCAGAGGTTGGAGATGTGAAGATGAGACAAATTGTGATGTTTTGAATCATCTCTGGAGTAGCTTATGATTTTCCATGATCCATTGAGGAAGCACAGGGAATCTGGCATTTGTTCCAACAACTTGGTTAAGTATTAAATTGAGGCAGTACAAACATACCCACTCCTACAACTCCTACATTACTAACAAATGTGTACTGCAGTGGCAGAGACTTGTCAACTGGAAATACTTGTTCTGAGGTACTACTAATTGTTAAATGATTTAATAGTGACGAACACATAATAAGTAAATTAATTCTGTTTTGTAAAGCTCAACATGTTCAGGATTTGGGGAAAGCAGCGGATAGGTAACCATGCAACACGACAATTGAAAACTTCCATTTGAACACTCATGCATAAATGATGATTTATCAAAGTAATCTCATTAAAGTAAATGGAGTTGCATCTGAGATTGAGGACCTGAAAGAAATACACTGTTGCTATATGAATCTGTGTCAAAGAGCTTAAGTTCTGTGTCTCTTGGAGTGCTCATTGCAGTTCTCAGATAATGTAAGTCATTAAAAAAAATTAATAGCTGTCATTCAGTTGTAAGCAAGGTTTATTATGGTCCTAATAGCTACTAAGAATCCTGGGTTTGAGAAAAAAATCAGATTTCACAGCTCCTCTGGTTCCCTTAGGAAACTCTGTGCTGACTTGAAAGGAAGTTGAGTCCTGGTCCTTTTCCTCCAGAAGGAATGTTGGCTGTGAGAGCAGTGATTTAAGGCTTCCATGATCTTCTGGGAATGTACACCTGTTTTCTAACCTTTTCTGTGTCTGCTGAGTGCACTTAACTTTAGAACTGTGTAGTTGAATGATTTAAAACAATTACATATGCATCCAAAAGCTGGAACTTATTTTAGGCTGTGTTTTGCTTTAAGTTGGCTTTTTTTTGTGACTGATTGAAGAAATTTTTAGCTCTACTTGTCAGTTACAATTATATCCTCATGCTGCTCCAATGCTGTAGGTTTTGCTATTGGCATGCCTGTCTGTGAGTTTGACATGGTCAAGGATCCAGAAGTACAAGACTTCAGAAGAAACATTCTTAATGTCTGTAAAGAAGCTGTGGATCTGCGAGATGCCAATGCCCCACACAGCAGAGCACTGTATGTCTATCCTCCAAATGTAGAGTCCTCAGCTGAACTCCCCAAACACATATACAACAAACTAGATAAAGGTAAGGACAATATTTACAGCAGAAACAGAATATATTTTCAGTGTTTGAAGTCAAAGAGTACAGCTGTTGACTTAGGCAGATCACTGTTTTATGTGCTGTATTTAGTACACTCCAGCAATATCTTCCACTTCAAGTTATTTAGAATAATTTTTTTGATGGACTCTACGTTCAAAAGGATATTTAAAATTGTGCTATTCTAACTGAATCTTGAAATATAACTCAGTAAATAGAGGTAACTTTTTTAGTGGGTGGGAACAGTTTGTTGGCTGTTTTCTGTGGCATTCAGATAACTGAAATTAAATTATGCTGAATCACTGACTTACTTTGCAGGCCTCAAATATGAAAGAGTTACTGCTGTTTTCTTAAAGTCCAAATAATTGGTAGTATTCAGTTAATAAAAATATTCTTAACCTCAGAGCTAAAATTTTTAATTTCCACTGGAGTCAAAAATAAACTTAATGCATCTAGTTCCTTGCAGGAATTATAAACCCTCTCTCAGTCTGGGCACTGATCTTGTTTACATCTTCTTTTAATACTAAAAGCAAATCTCTGTGTTGGGGAGGTGTGGGAGTTGTTTGGTTTGGGGGTTATTTTGGGCTTGTGCTTTTTGTTTGGAAACAGCATTGAAAATGATAGGCCTGACATTATTTTACATTTATTCCAGGGCAAATTATAGTGGTGATTTGGGTAATAGTCTCACCAAACAATGATAAGCAGAAATACACCCTAAAAATCAATCATGACTGTGTGCCTGAGCAAGTTATTGCTGAAGCAATTAGAAAGAAAACGCGAAGTATGTTGCTGTCATCTGAACAACTGAAACTTTGTGTCTTGGAGTACCAGGGAAAATATATTCTAAAAGTCTGTGGCTGTGATGAATACTTGCTAGAAAAATGTCCACTGAGCCAGTATAAGGTGAGTAACATAAAAGGTTTCTTTTGAACTACAGTAAAATAATTCAAATTTGTGGGGGACAAAAATGATCAGGATTAGGTCTGGCTTTTTCATTGAATTAGCACAAAACATAGGAAGTGACAGTGTGTGCATCTTTAAACAAATTGGCTAATCCATGTGTTTCAAAAGGGAGAGGAAGGAGAAAAGGCAGTTTGAACTAGAATTTTTATCACTCGTGTAATTTTTCTTCTTTGCATGTTTCCCTCTAATGTTAGTGCTACATCAGAGGTAGGTACTTTCAGAAATATCCTAGATTTTTAATGGCAAGAGATGAGCTGTATTTGAATCGTGCTGATGTAATAAAACAGGAAATTTGGTCAGACTGTAAATTATGAAACAACCCTTGCTACTGTAAATCCTGTCCTGAAGGGGTGGTAAAAGAGAAAACTGTTTTCCTGTTAGAGCTGTATCATTATTTTAATAAGAAAAAATACATAGACTTCCAGCATTACAGAAATCATTGCTGAGCCTTGCTTGTGTGTGTCTGCTCTTCACTGCCTGTGCTTGTTAGTGCTGGGAGTGTGAGACAGAATTTGGGACAGAAGAGCATCTGAGCAGCCCTCTCTGGAGCAGACAACAACTTTACCCTGTAGATTTCCTGACAGGCTGCTGCTGCTTCCTCTTGGAGGAATGTATTGTAATAAACTGCTCCCATTCCTTCAGCTAAAATGGTTGACAATCTGATCTTCAGAGCAGTGGAGGAGAGAAGGAGGGGTGGGGGATCCTGAATAATAGGAAAAGTATCTCTGTACTCTGGGAGCTGGGGAACAAGTGCAGGCATACATGAATAATTTTGCAGAGTCATCTGAAGATCAAACGCCAGTCCTATTTGATCTAGCGTGGTTTCTTCAGAAGCATCTGGTCCGCCTTTGCTGTGCCCCAGCAGAGCTTGCTAATTAACTCCAGGCTGGACCTGTCCTAACACACTGTGTTTTGTGGTAGTGTTGCCAGACTAGATGCTCTCAGCACTCAGACCTGAATGGACAGGTGAAGTGTGTCAGGATCAGTGCTGAGCATAAGGTAATGAGCAGAACTGAACCAAAAAAGAGCGTGTCTGCAGCTTACCTTGTGCTCCCTGCCTGGGACTGGCAGTGTCAGTCACCTGTGCTGCACTGCAGGCTGCTACATCCCTTGCCATTCCAAAACAGCTCAGTTGATTCCAGGAGCAGCTCAAATCTGTTCTCTGTGCTGCACTGTGACAGGGCTAAGGAGCTCTACAAGAAATCCAGCTGGTGTTTTCACTCCCATCTCTGTCTCCAGTTCAGCCTTCCATTGCTGTAGATGTTCACATCTGAAAACCATGAGGTGTGGCTGTGTGACCCTACCCAACAGCATGTTCAAACTGCTGGGTGCTGTACCTACTTTCACTGTACAGGGTGTGCATGCAGCACATGATAAGCTCTTTCACTTTTTTATCTCCTGACGTACCTTGATGTTTCCATTACCAAGAGTGTAGGCTTTGAAAAGACAGCATTTTGGTTGTTTCCTTGCAGTACATAAGGAGCTGCATCATGCTTGGCCGCATGCCCAACCTGATGCTGATGGCCAAGGAGAGCCTGTACACCCAGCTGCCCCTGGACACCTTCACCATGCCATCCTACTCCAGGCGCATCTCCACAGCCACGCCCTACATGAATGGAGAGGCTACCACCAAATCCCTCTGGACTATCAACAGCGCTCTCAGAATAAGGATCCTCTGTGCAACCTATGTAAATGTGAACATTAGAGACATAGACAAGGTATGGAATCACATCTGGCTTTTTGGCACCTCATGGTTTCTCTCCTGAGCGTGCAGTTCTGTTTTGATGTTGGAAAAGAATCGTTATTTAACACATCAGAAAATGGTACCACTCTTTTACTTAACTTGGAGCATTTAATTGTAAAGAACTGACCCATGTTTTAGCATCTGGAAACTTTTCTGTACTGCTTAAAAAGTGTGAGTTGTGGTAATTAGCTAAATGCTCTGCCTGGTAGGAGCAGGACTTGGTTTGCCTAATACTTCAGCAGAGTACATAATGGATTGAAAAAGAAATGTTATCTGTCTTCTAAGTAATTATGGCTAAAAATGTATGACAGTAACTGAGAGTGCTTTTGATGAGGGGATGTTATCTTTGTTTATGAAAATAAAGGTGTGGGGTGATAGGGGGCAAAAGGCAGGTGTAGGGTTCAATTCCATTGAAGACATCTACAGCCCTGCCTCTCTTTCCTTGGAATTCCTTTCACAATACCTTGGCACAGGAACAACTGAGAATAAATTCCAGGGTTTTTTTTTAGTGTTCAAGTTTGTTAATGTATTTTTTAAGAACTAGTTTTGCAATTAATGAGGACCAAAACACTTTTTCTAGAAGGATATGCCTATAAACTGTGCTTCACACTCAACAGAGCATGAATTAAATTGGGGAGTGGTGGGCCTGTTTGGTTTTCAGTTTTGATTTTCCTTTTCATATGCTGAAAATGAAAGAATAATGTGTTGTAATCATGGTATGTGTTGACTGCAATGAAAAAATTTGTTTATGGCAACATTACAAAGACTAATATGGATGTTGTTTTCAGATTTATGTTAGGACAGGTATCTACCATGGAGGGGAACCTTTGTGTGACAATGTGAATACTCAGAGGGTACCTTGTTCTAATCCCAGGTAAGATGAATACCTGAGTGACTCTAGAAAACCTGACTTTCAGGACAACATAAATAATAGCACTGAAGGATTAAAGGCTTGTCTTAGCCATTACTCAGATAGAGCTCCTTGCTGGGAATCCTTTATCTTAAGTTTTGTGAAAATACATTACATAACCCTACATATATATATATATATATATATATATAGCACTAATGTAATTCAAACACAAGCATTTTCTCTTGTACATAATAGTGTGTTTGGGATACATTTTCAGGATGATTGACAAACCATCAATATTACCTGGAAAAAATAAATCTTCTGAATTTAAAAGTACAAAAAGTTTTATATGAGCATATATAAACATTAGGGACATCTTTTAACCACCTGTTCTCATAACTTTTACTAATGAAGAGGTGTGAAATTTCAGCACCTGCTAAGATTAGATGCAAAGTATGTGTGCAGAAGTAATTCTTTGCTGCATTTTCTGACTTTGTCTTTAATAATAATTTTTGCAACTCTTATTTTTATCTGTACATTTTTCTATGAATGTGATTAAGTTTTATAATTAAAGGACTAATAATATACATAGTTGGTGAAAAATAGGCTCTCCTCCTGAGTTGCCCTGAATACTGCTATACTTGAGCTGACAGTTTAAACTATTTTAGAGAGAAAATCTTGGAAAGGTGGTGAAGGTTATGCCTTGAAATCATGGATATGGTCACACAGATCTGTATTATATGAAATGAATACGTAAGAAAAGTGAATTAAAGTTTATCTGCTGATATTCTTATTCTTAGAGAAAGGCTTTCACAGTTATTTCTTTGTAAAATTGCTTTCAGTAGCTACAAATATACTGAAAAATTAATGCTGTCCTTGGAAGCTGCTGTCTCTTTCAACTGAGAAAATTCTGTATGACAATCCGCTTAGGGGAAGAAACTGGATCAGAAGTTCCTCTTCAAAAGCACAGCTCTACCAACTGGAAGCTAAATTCTGCTTAGAGAAGTTCATGAAAACAAAATCAAACTATTCCTGTAGAACCAATCTGTGCTATTATTACTACAGTAAATAGAAAAATATTTGACTTAGGAATATTGCTTTGGATTCCCACGTTCTATCCCCATCTTGCAGATATCTTTTTATGTTCCAACAGTTCAAGTTTAGTTTGGTTTTGAAAGCCTTTTTTCCCAGTTGCCTTTTTCCCCTGAAGGGAAAACTGTTTCACAAGCTAAACCTTGCATCAGTGTAGCATATATGCAAATCCATTATCTTTAAGTTGCAGGAATTGAACCTAACATGGCTTTTTAAACAGTGTTGGGGCCAGAAGGCTACTGGGGAAGTTTGCATTCCCAAAAGCAGTGAATGTGGTCAGATTGTGTCCCCAGAAATAGGGGGACCTGTTTTCAGTGTATGCAAATACACAGTTTAGGAATATAACAAATAACCTTTTGGTTGAGTGAATGGTGTCTCCTTTAACCTGGTTTAATTCTGCCTTTTGAATCTTCCAGATGGAATGAGTGGCTGTCGTATGACATGTACATTCCTGATCTCCCACGTGCTGCTCGGCTCTGCCTCTCCATCTGCTCTGTTAAAGGCCGGAAGGGTGCTAAGGAGGTAAAAAACCTCATGGATTTATTGCACTAATGAGCCAAAGCTACTTAAATCAAGTTTGGGAAGATACTTGGTAAATGCTGTCCTGGCAATGAGTCTTAGTGCAATGTTTGATTTGAATCTGATTAAAATAGGGGTGTTTCTTTTCTTGTGGGTTTTTTTGGTGTTTGGAAATCAAACAAGACAGGAAAAAGTTTATCAGTTCACCGCTGTAAATCGTGCCTATGCTGCATTGCCAGGCACTAAGACCGGTGTTAGTGTTGTGAGGTGGAAGTTCTTTTAAAATTAGTTTTCAAAACCATGTTACTAACCTATTTGTTTTTAAAGGACAGTATTTGTACCCTTAGAGTTGAATTTTCAAGTAAAGAAATTTTGTATTCCTTTAGCATTTAATGCAAGATCTCAAATAGTAATTTTTAAGAATCTACATGCAACACTTAGTTTTTAGCCAGCAGCATCATCATCACATTGTGGGTTTGAGTGTGTGTAACAGGTATTATTTATATAGGATCTTTGCCTACAAGCAGGTCTGTGAACCTGACAGAATGATTTGGATTAGAAGGGATCCTTAAAGACCATCCAGTTCCACCCCCCTTCCATAGCACAGGTTGCTCCAATCCAATCTGGCCTCGAACACTATCAGGAATGGGGCAGCCACAGCTTCTCTGGGCAGCCTGTGCCTGTATCTCACTACCCTTGTCATAAAAAAGCATATTTCTTTTTTCCAATCTACCCAAAAATATCTGCCTCAAGTTTAAAACTGCTGCCCCTTGTTCTGTCACTACAGGACTTGGTAAAAAAACCTCTTTGTAAGAAAAACTTTCTCCATCATCCTGGTATATTCTGGCGTGAGGAAGATATGTGCATGTGTTTATAATTCTTTAAGTGTCATTTTTTTAAAAGACTGCCATGACAGCCATTCATAGTAAAACATGGTACAGCTTCCACAACTTGCTTTCTGCTAATCTGGGAATGTGACAACTTGATCTGGGGTGAAAATGTTGTTTCTCCTGACTCGCTCTGCAGTAATCCATAGATGACACCGAAAAAATCATATTTTAATCTCTTTAAGGAGCACTGTCCATTGGCTTGGGGAAATATAAACATGTTCGATTACACAGACACTCTGGTATCTGGGAAAATGGCTTTGAATCTTTGGGCAGTACCTCATGGGCTGGAGGATTTGTTGAATCCTATTGGTGTTACTGGATCAAATCCAAATAAGGTATTTGCATGCCAGCTTCCCCCTTCAGAGTACATTCTCAAAATATGCTGTATTCTTGCTATCATTCAACAGAAAAAGTAATTTGAATTCCCTTGACTTAGGAAACTCCATGCTTAGAGCTGGAATTTGATTGGTTTAGCAACCCTGTAAAGTTTCCAGATATGACAGTGATTGAGGATCATGCAAATTGGACAATTTCACGGGAACTGGGATTCAACTACAGCTACGCAGGGCAGGTAAGGCAAACTCCCTCTCCAGGATTAGCTATTAAAATATGAAAGTATTATTTGCTACTTTATTTTACTCAGTGTGTCAGTGACAAAACTTTTTTTTTTTACATCCTCATTTATTGTAAAATCAAAAAAATCAAATTTTTATTGTGTGTTTGGTAAAATAGGCAATATATTCTCCTTTCTTTATGTTACCAGTAAAGTGACTTAATGCTTCACTGACCAACCAAAACACTCTAAAGAGAAACTGTTTTACTGTGTTTTTGATATTTTTGTATCACTAATTCAGGTGCTAAGCTACTTAGTTTCACTTCTGAAACATTGAGAGTCTCCTTCAATGATACTGTTTTTCTTTGTTGCAGTTTCATATTTTTGGTTAGGCTTTCCTGTGTTACCAAAGGTGCTTAGAACTCTTTCCTGTCTGTTTTATGGGCTAGTTACGACCACAAGCACAGGGAATTTTAAGGGAATTGATGGACATACACATGGGTGTAGTCCTTTATCTCACTTTTTCCACAAACAGAGCTTGTGCATTACAATTGGCTTTTTTGTGAGGTTTGGAGGTTTCTTCAAAGCACTTTTTTGGATGTTGAAAAGAAGTAAAAACAGAAGAGCAGTAAAGCTAAAAATGTGCTTTATTTAAAGCCAAGGCTGTGAAATTTCTTGGTGTGTTTTCCTTTTCTTCTGGAGGCTGTTTCAAAGCCTTGGGTTTGCCCAAGAGAGCTCCATGGTCTGTGTGAAGAGGAGCCCTGTGGTGGGAGTTTGGCTGTGCTGGAGAGCGCGGAGGTGGCAGGGAGCTTCCAGATTGGGAATTCTGGGGGTATTTATAGCTGTCCTGTCCCAGTGTATCCTGAACAACAGCTTGGGGGCATTTGATTTCTCTTGATACTCAGCAGGATATCCATCATAGAGTAGCATTTCTGCTGTTTATGCTGTGACTGAGCAGGGCTCTTAATAAATGGTTAAGGACCATTGTCTTCTTGGTAAATAACATTCCCCAGCCTCTTACCTGGGTTTCTGTACTCTCAGCTCATTGTTTTGTTCCATCTGGCACAAAGAAAACATGGTGAGGGGGCCAAACTCACTTCACTGACAACATAGTTAATTTCTGCTTGTAGCAGTTCTGTTTTCTGTGCTTTTTGGAGAATGTCTTACATTAATTGTGATTTAATATTTTCTGTCTTCCTGTTACTCAAGCTTTCCTACAGCAGTCTACCCCTTATTTATCTATTTCCATCCCCCATGTTCTGCTTTTTCAGTTGTGAATCCTTTTCACTCTATTAGCAGTCATCAGCAATCTCAAGCTGGGGTCAGAAATGACCAGTGTCACTTAGTGCTGCATTGTGTCATTCATCAGATCTCAACTGCTGCTATTTCTCCACACAGCTGATTTAGTTGAAATGTACCTCTTCTTGTGCCAGTAGTGACTAAAAGCAGTTGTAGGGATCAAAGGTGTAGTCTTTCATGTTCTTTCTAAATTTTAAACTCTCAGTTATAACAAGTGGACACACCAAGATAGTATTGCATGACATGGCTGTAGTGGTTGCTGTGCTGTTAAAATACTGTATTTGATGTGTGTTTTGCAATAGAAGGAGTTGTGTGGAGGGCTAATGTGCCACTGTCTCTGCAGAGTAACAGAATAGCTCGGGATAGTGAATTAACAGAGAGTGACAAGGAGCAACTGCGAGCCATTTGTACCCGAGACCCTTTGTCTGAAATCACTGAGCAAGAGAAGGACTTCCTCTGGAGACACAGGTATTGCAAATGAAAAACCAAACCAAAGAAAAGCCCTTCATGGCATAATCAAACTTCACCCCCACTCATTCCAAATTTGTCATGGGTTTTGCTCCCTTTTCTTCCATGCAGAGGAGTTGGTGTTCTAGACAAGGCTAGTAAAGCATTCTACATTGTGTGGTTTGGTTATAATCCTGTGGGGAAAAGTAAGTTGTTGAATGACTTCCCCTTTTCCTTATTACTGCAGTTTTACCTGCATGGATGGATCCTGACAGCACCTTGCTGACAAAGGAAGAAGAAGGTGCAAGGCTATGGGGACATAGTTAATGGTTTTCAAAGCAAAAGTGTTGTTTTGTACATGCAACTTTTTTGTCTTTTTCAGACACTATTGCGTGAATACTCCAGAAATTCTACCCAAGTTACTTTTGTCTGTCAAGTGGAATTCTAGGGATGAAGTGGCCCAGGTAACATAAAGCACTGAAGAAGTGTTAGATTTTGAAGAAGCTTTAAGATATGCTATTTTAAAGAAAACTTCTGGAAGTTAAAACCACATTATGTGTGCATGATACATTGAATGAATAGTTGGAGTTGGCACTATGATTGACAGATGTCTCTGGTCCACAGTTCTTGTTCTTTAGCTCAGTCTGGTCCTAAGATTTCCTCTTGCTGGCATTACCCAAATCCCTCTTATGTTACCAACTTGTCAATTACAGTTAAATGTGAGGTTTTGTTTTCATTCTTTTAAGGGTGGGTAAAACAACAAAGTCAACTGGCAATGAATACCAGACTGTTAATTGAGAGGACCAGCAAGTAAACAGCTTCTACTCAGATGTAATTTGTGTCTGACAACACCTTCTAATGGCTGTGTGTTACAGCTTCTTCCTAAGCAGTGCAAAGGTGTAACATGCTTGTCCTTCTTGCCCACAGATGTACTGTTTGGTGAAGGATTGGCCTTCAATCAAACCAGAGCAAGCCATGGAGCTCCTGGACTGCAATTACCCAGACCCAATGGTGCGAGCATTTGCAGTTCGGTGTCTGGAGAAGTCCCTGACAGATGACAAACTGTCTCAGTACCTAATCCAGCTGGTACAGGTACTGAACATATTTTGGCATGTTTGTTGTCTTGTGTATGTGCAATGATCACAGAGACTTAAAACACAGCAAAAGTTAAGTTGTTGTGAAAAAGCGGTCATCAAAAGTCTGTTTGCTTTTCAGATTATTTAGGAGGGGATGAAATGCTAATTTTTCTGTAGTGCTGTGGTTTTGCTTTTTGGTACTAAATGTCAGAATTCTGCAGAGATTTAAAACTGTTCCACCAACTGGAACAGGCAGCTATTTCAGCTGTCCTAACATATGGGAAAAGATGAGCAGAAGCATCTTCTCGAAATTTTGAGCAAGTTGAGGCTAAAATATTTGGTAACAGTAAAGCAAGCATCAGATGGTAAGTTCCTGAAATAGAGACAGGCAGTGCACAGTTGGCATATATTGTTCAAAGCCTAACACATGCAAATATTAATACCAAGATCAGTCATTTCAGAAAAAATAATGTAAAACATAGATGGCTTTTTATTTAACTGCCTTTAATCTGTATATGGTTCATAGAAATAATAACTACATCTGTTTTTTAAAAATTTTCTCTTTATCCTTAACTAGGTTCTGAAATATGAGCAGTATTTAGATAACCAGCTTGTGAGATTTTTACTCAAGAAGGCACTGACCAATCAAAGGATAGGCCACTTCTTCTTTTGGCATTTAAAGTAAGCTTATTGTCATGTTAAGGGGTAGTGGGTTTTCTGTTAGCTATAAACAATTAGTAGTTCTAAAGATTTGACATGCTAAATGTCCTTTCTTAGAAAAGTATTAAAATAAAGATAGGCTTATATTGGTTAAGAGTTTGAATACATAGTTTGGTGATAGAAATCATGCCTTGCAGTTTCAAAAGCTGCTTAATAGTACTTAGACTTGTACTTTTTATCTAATGATGATCATTCAAAAAACAAGATAATCTGAGACTGCTGAAAGCCTACCATATTGTTAGATGCCTGATACCACACAAATACATGAGACCTAAAGAAAGAAGCCACCCAATTCAACAAGGTAAAGCTTTGAAAAATACTAGTAAAAACTTTATTTTTACTTCTTTATTAAAGGCTTCTTATAGAGCTTGACAGCTCAGTCTGCAACATATTGGGCTGAAACTAGAGGTCACCTAAAAATTCTGTTCTAAGCTGGTGTAACCAGACACAGAAATAGAAGCGAGGCATCTTTGTTGCCTTGGTGTCATCAAGGATAAGGGAGGGGATTGTTTGAGGGGATGTATTTTAGGACTGTATGAAGATGTCGCAAGTACAGCTTCATTTTTGGCACCTCTAAGTGGTCTTGTCTCTAAGCTGTAACTGTTCTTCCTCCCTGTGTAGGTCTGAAATGCACAACAAAACTGTCAGTCAGAGGTTTGGTTTACTTCTGGAGTCCTACTGTCGAGCGTGTGGAATGTACCTGAAGCACCTGAGCAGGCAGGTGGAGGCCATGGAGAAGTTGATTAACCTCACAGATATTCTCAAGCAGGAAAAAAAGGATGAGACCCAGAAGGTATCAAAGTCTGCCCTTATATCAAAACTGCTGCTGTTGAGTCACAGTAATTACTTAGAACTGTTGTATTTGATCAACAAGGAAAGTGTTCATGCTAATTTAAGTAGGTGGTATGTGTTCTGGGGAGCTGCAGTATTTTCTGTGTAATGCCATTGTCTAGCTCTCAAGGTAATAGAATTAAAGGTTTCAATTTGTGTAATATGTAGCTGAGCTGTACTTATATTAGAACTGTGCAAAACCATGCTTGACAGCCAAAGCTAAAATCTGATACCTTCATTTACATGTAAATAATGTTCTCAAGACCTGAATGTGCTTATTTATCAGGTACAGATGAAGTTTCTTGTTGAACAAATGAGACGGCCAGATTTTATGGATGCCTTGCAAGGTTTTATCTCTCCTCTTAATCCTGCACATCAACTGGGAAACCTTCGGTATTGTATCCATTTCGAAGCTTGTCTAGATACTTAAGTAAATGTTTATTAATGGTAATAATAACAGTGTTGAGGTTGACTGTTAGCTTAGTAAATGTCAGTATCTTCAAAGTGCACTGAATAGAATTTGTAGCAGAGTAATCCATAAAGAGTAGAGCCATTTCAATCTAATGGTTTAACAAATCAGGAAACAACGTGACCTTTAGTTGTTTCTTTAAGGTGCCAGGAACTGAAGTCCTTTTTCAAGTTGTCAGGAGTTCATATTGCCAAAGGAATATTTACAATATTCCCTTACAACACAGCTCTTCTGTTGGTCTTAGCAAATGGTTAATGTAGCACTTAGTAATTTAACTGTGAGTCCAAAAGTGAAAATGGTGGATTGTCAGTTATCTTTGCACTTTAATTTGTTTCTAGTTCAAAGTTTGACCAAAACAGGGAGAATTTAGCAGTATTAGAGAAACAGGGTATAAGAATCAAATTATGCCTATTTCATAGAAATCTTATCTCTTTTAGGCTTGAGGAGTGCAGGATAATGTCATCTGCAAAAAGGCCGCTGTGGTTGAACTGGGAAAACCCAGATATTATGTCTGAATTGTTATTTCAGAACAATGAGATAATATTTAAAAATGGAGATGGTAAGCATAGACAAATAAGTATTTATATCAGTCAAGTACAAAATTTATATATTCTAAGATGTTAAGTCTGTCAAGGTGGAAAATTATACTATTTAATATTTGTTATTTTTACATGTAAATGTGTTCAATCTCTCATATTACAGATATGTAAGCTGTGATTCCGTTGTCCTGGATTTAGTGTATGTCTTTAAAATCACCACCACAAGTTTATATTCATTTTTTACTATTTAAAACCTGCTTTTCTCTACTGAGGGAACAAAACCTGCACTAAATATGAAAGCCTCATTACCTTTAGACATATAGTTTTGGTGGGAAAAGGAAAGTAAGATCTAACCAAAGGTTCTGGTGTTTCAAAATTTGCAAATTTAATGTATCTGACTGTTTCAGACTTGCGCCAGGACATGCTGACACTTCAGATAATTCGAATTATGGAAAACATCTGGCAAAATCAGGGTCTTGATCTTCGGTAAGCAGTAGAGGTCATTCCCAAGTAATGCCGATCTTAATGGTTTTAGCATTGGTTTGTTCCCAGAGATAGCTTCTGTTTTCCCAAGGGTCATAAATGAAATGCTATAAATAGACATTTTTGTGCATATTAGAGCAATATTTATTTTTTTCAGTTAACTGAACTACTGGATTTTATAAACATAAGATCATATTTGAAAAATACTTAATTCTCATTCAAGTGGGTCTGAGTGAGCTACGTACAAGGAATGGATACAAGAGCAGCAGCCACACTGTGGCCAAGTGATTGTGTCTGTAGATCTGGCTTTCAACAAGGTGCCAAATCCTCAGCCCTGCTGAGCAGCGACTCTGTGGAGTTGGTATCTTCACTTCAGTCTGCACAGTAGATATTGCCCAGTCTGTGTGAGCTTCTCCACCTCCACACAGTCTGTGGTGCAGCAGCTTCTGCAGGGCATTCAGGATAAACTGTTCTGCTTCTGGAAAACTGATCTTAGTCAGGTTACACCTTCAAATTTGTGTTTGCTGTGTGGTACATTTTGAGGTGGGAGCAAAGAATCTGCCTGTGCACTGTCTAGAAACCCCCAGTTTTCATTTCCTTATGTAGACAAAAAGACCTGTTGGTATGTTATCTCTCATGAGGCACAGTTTTGTTTCCAGTACTGTATTGAGTGGCAGAATTAAGCCTTTGTCCAAGAATGGTTTGCAGAATGGTTACAGTTCCCCATGTCTTGAAGAGCAGCCAGATACAGGAATCTGCAAAAATACATCCTCTCACCATTCTCTATAAAGGAAGAAAAAACCAGAAAACCAATGAACCTTTGTGTTTCAGGATGTTGCCTTATGGTTGTTTGTCGATCGGTGACTGTGTGGGACTCATCGAGGTCGTGAGGAGCTCTCACACCATCATGCAGATTCAGTGTAAAGGAGGCTTAAAAGGAGCACTGCAGTTCAACAGCCATACATTGCACCAGTGGCTCAAGGACAAGAACAAAGGAGACATGTGAGATTACCTGTCACCTCTTTTTCTTGGCCATATCCTTCTTTTTGATGGAAACTTCACGGGAACTAAAGTTCATAACATGGGAGATTATTTCCATAATTATGTCCATCTAGTTTTGGTTTTGTTTTCTTTTTTACCTGTCCTTGTTTGCCTGGTAATTCTTTTGCAGAAGATAAACATGCACTTGTGTGTTATTAGAATAACTGAGGAAAGTGTCTCCTTTTTTGTTTGAATAGGTATGATGCAGCTATTGACCTGTTTACACGTTCTTGTGCTGGCTACTGTGTTGCCACCTTTATCCTGGGCATTGGTGATCGCCACAACAGTAACATCATGGTCAAAGATGATGGACAAGTAAGGGATGCTTTTCTAAAATCATACCCACTTACCCACATACCCTAAATCATACTCACCTCGGTATGAGTTTGTTTTGGAAAAGAAAATCGGAGCTATGAGTAAATGATAAATTGTACTGTGACTTCATTTAAACAAGGAATTATTAATCTTAAAATTCCTTTCTATCTTTCCAAGCTGTTTCACATTGACTTTGGGCACTTCCTCGACCATAAGAAGAAAAAATTTGGTTACAAAAGAGAGCGTGTGCCATTTGTCTTAACACAAGACTTCTTAATAGTGATTAGTAAAGGAGCCCAAGAATGTACCAAAACGAGGGAGTTTGAAAGGTGAGCTTGCTTTTAAGCATTTAACCTCCAGCCTGTTTTGTACCTAAAATGTACTTTACTACTGGTGACCTTTAATAATTAGGCCTTTTAACTGAACAGTTGTATTTTAATTGACTTGCAGTGGATATGTTCTAGTTCTTCAGTTGTAGATGAGCCATCCACTTGTAAGTCTTAGCATTTACATGACCTTTGGTCCATGAAATCTCACTTGAGATTTGCAGGGTCAGCATAGATGGCAATTTTTCAAACATCTGAAATTTCTTTGATTTTACACTTAAAATCCTCTTGAGATGGCAGAACTGAAACTATTGAGAATTCTTTAACGTTGGGTGTTGTGTGCATCAGAGCCTTGCTGGTCATTCAGTCATACTTCTCTCTCCTCTAGCTGCTCTGATATCAGCTCCTCAGCTGGCCCGTGTAGTTTATGACAATGGCCAGAGCTTTAAAATAATACCAGTAAAGAAATAAATCTGTTGCTGTAGTCATTCTTAATAGCTCTTTCCAGCAACCCAGTCTTTGAGAGGTTTCAGTTTTAGTCTTAATTTCATTGTTGATGGCAACAGAAGACAGATTTTGAATTACAGTGTCAGTCTGAACACTGCAGTGAAGCTTTTTTGCATTTTTTCCCTAAACCTGGGTACTTCTTAGCCAGTGTGATATAGAAAATGTCCCTGTTTTCAGTGGATTCTTCAGAGCACCTAAGGAGCAACAGCTGCTGCCTGCATAAAACCACAGAAGTGCAACTCTGAAGGTAGACAGGAAAGCTAACAGGAAATCTTCTGAAATCTGAAATGTCAATAGCAGTGACAAAAATGGCCCTGTGAACTCCCATAAATTCATGTTGAACAGTTGTATGAATTGTAGACAAGTTTTAAGACTAGAAAGCCCGTCTTTGGATGTTGTGTTAGTCTGACCACTATTAATCCTTACATGAATGAAGAAAAACTAAGTAGGAAAATGAATGCATCTTCTCAGCTACATTATGGTGTTCTTACTGGACTAAGACTGTCTTCTTTTTTGGTATCTGGTTACCTGTAAAACTCTTTTGGAGCTGAAACAGTAATATGCACCCAGTAGAGAAATGCACTGAGCTTTTTTCCCCTGGTCTCTTCCAGGTTTCAGGAGATGTGTTATAAGGCTTACCTAGCAATTCGGCAGCATGCCAATCTCTTCATCAATCTTTTCTCCATGATGCTTGGCTCAGGAATGCCAGAACTGCAGTCCTTTGATGATATTGCCTACATTCGAAAGACCCTTGCATTGGACAAAACTGAGCAGGAGGCTCTTGAGTACTTCATGAAGCAAATGAATGATGCTCACCATGGTGGCTGGACAACAAAAATGGACTGGATCTTCCACACAATAAAGCAACACGCTTTGAACTGAACTGACTGCAAAGAAAACAAGAACTGATACCCCGCTTTGTGGGTACTGCACTGTTAATACCCGTTAGCAGCGAAGACTGGTTGCATAGGAATTGCACAAACCATGAACAACATTAGAATTTATGGCAAGAAAAGAAATGAATTGTTCAGACAACTGTTTGAAAATAATGTAAAACAGGGTTTCAGATAGCACTAAAATTATAAACTTCAAAAATTAAGCTTTAGTACAATGTGTGCAGGGACCTTGACAAATTAGAGAGATGGGCAATCACCAAGTGTATGAAGTTTAACAAGGGCAAGTGCCACATTCTGCACCTGGGATGGGGCAATCCTGGTTGTGTGTATGGACTGGGGAACGAGAGGCTGGACAGCAGCTGCAGAAAGGGACCTGGGGGTCCTGGTTGATGGCAAGTTGAACATGAGCCAGCAGTGCCCTGCAGCCAGGAGGGCCACCTGTGTCCTGGGGGCATCAGGCACAGCATCACCAAGGCAAGAGAGGGATTGGCCCACTCTGCTTTGCTCTGGGGCAGCCTCACCTTGAAAATTGTGGGCAGTTTTGGGTGCCACAATATAAAAAAAAAATTAAGCTATTAGAGAGTGTCCAAAGGAGGGCCATGAGCATGGTGAAGGGTCTGGAGGGGAAGCCATGTGAGGAACAGCTGAGGCCACTTGGTCTGTTCAGCCTGGAGAAGAGACTGAGCTCAGACCTCATCGGGCTCTGCAGCTTCCTCACGAGGGGAAGTGGAGGGGCAGGTACCGATCTCTTCCCTCTGGTGACCAGAGACAGGACTTGAGGAAATGGCATGGAGCTGAGTCAGGGGAGGTTCAGGTTGGACATTGGGAAAAGGTTTTTCACCCAGAAGGTGGTTGGGCACTGAACAGGCTCCCAGGGAAGTGTTCACAGCGCCAAGCTTGACAGAGTTCAAAGAAGTGTTTGGACAAGGCTGTCAGGCACAGGGTGAGATTCCTGGGGTGTCCTGTGCAGGATCGGAAGTTGGACTCAGTGATCCTTGTGGGTCCCTTCCAACTCAGCATATTCTATGATTCGATGATTCATGTTATGCCTTAAGCTCAAAATGGTAAACTTGGAAGAATGTTTCCTTTTCTCATTTGATAGGATAAATAAGAAGGAAAAAAGAAAATAGTGCTAGTGCAAACGTAAGAGTCCATCACGTCTTACCTTAGATCTGGTACAGCAGGTAGAGACTATGCTGGATTGTGAAGAATGGAAAGAGAATTCAAGTGACAGCAAATACTTAAATGCAGCATAATTTAAAGGGAAGGGGTTTGAAGCTCAAAGATCTAAAAAGAGTAGTGAGAGGACAGTGCCTTTTAGATGTGCTCAGAGGCATAAACATTTGTGGGGTTTGGGTGGCCCTTCGATTTCTGGGTCCGTCATCTGCGCAGTTTCTGAAAGCAGTAGGAAATAGGCCCACTCAGTATGGTGTTTCTTCTGCTCAGTATTTCAAGGGGTGCAATTCATACTTTCACCAAGAAATTCCCTATCATCCCCAAAAACTGACTAACCTGGAAATTGAATGGTCAGAATTGGGTTTAGTGCAACAGAGAGCTGTAGTGTTCATCTTAGGTTTGCTTTAATCTAACTTGAACAGAATAGATTTTTTTCATACATGTTTTCCAGAACCTAAAGAAAGGTGAGTTATTAAAATTATTGAAAGATTATTTTTTTATAAAAGCTATTTATATAATAGGAACTATTATTAATATATATTCTTTATTTACATGATTTGTCCAATATTAACTCTCTTAATTTTGCAACCCAGTTCTATCTGTCCAAGACTCCCGTTTTCATTAATGTCACTGAAGATGACATACTCCTAGGACCAAATTCAGCCCTAGTGAAAGAGGACACAAGTACCAGTGAAGTAGTGGGAATATACCCACTAAAGCCAGAGGTGAACTTGGCCTAAGTCTCTAAAACAATTTTGGGAATCACTTTTCACATTACTGAAATGTTATGCTGGCTATTCCAAGAACGCTCATTTAAACCCTCAAAATTTGGGTCTACCATTTCTCCTCTTTCTTCCTCCTTTGGAAGTGGTTGTTGAATCCAGTAAGATACATCAGAAATAGCAATTTAGATTTTCAATATGATCAATAATTAGCAGTTCAACAGACAGATATGTTGGCTAGCTCAAAGCATGTGGAGTTACCAAACATTTTATAGCTTTGTCTGTTTTGTGTGTGTGTGTAATATATATTTGTAAATCTAGTTGTTGTCCTTTAACACAATTACAATGTGTGCAATCAATGAAATTGGCACCATGTTTTGAAACTGTTCAGAGTACCGAGGATTTCAGATTGCCCTTATGCACAACTTCAGGTAGGACTGTTTTCTAATTCCTAAACATGTTTTATAAAAGTCAGTGAAGCCCATAATAGTTCTGCAGGTGATGTTCACCGTAATTTAAACTTGCTAGATTGGCAGCACTTGAATTCCAAAGGTTTGGGGCTTTTGGGGGTTCGGCTTGTTCACTTGCAAACACGCACCGAGGTGCCACTCAGAAAGTGCAATACCACGTGTAATATAAAATATGCTGACAGTTGGTGTTAGATTAGAATATAAGCATATAAATAAACTGTACTTCATGCAGGCTGTACTGATGAGGTAATGAGGGGTTGGCTTCATTTAGTAAATTGTAATATATTAAAAATGTGCAATCAATTACGTTATGAAAGACTTTGGGGATGGTAAAGCCAAGGCTTTGGTGTTTCAAGACACTTTCACAGTCAGGATCCTGCAGCTGATTACTGCATTCATGGATACTTGATGTTGTGGGGGGAAACCTGGTTTTGTGAAAACTACAGAAGCTCCAAGAATAGTATGGGAAATGTGAATTTTTATTCCCTTAGTTCTATGAAATATTTTGGAGTAGTCCAATAGACTTCCCATTGCTCTTTTTATTGACTGTTACATATTCCTTTTTGTTCATATGAATATTTTAACTCCTGCTAAGCTTGGTTGTACTTTCTAGAGCAAAGTTACCCTTGTATCTATTACTTTGCAGTCAACACACAATAATAGTTTAGCTCTTAAAAATGAGTTAGTTTAAGTTTAGTTCACAAAATCTGAAACCCTGTTGGCTATAATTCTTAATTTAACTGAGTAAAACTGTTGCACAGACATCACATTAGGTGCTATATTATCTGTATTTATCTGGTGTTGAAACAATGCTTTACCTCGTTTATGCAAGAAATGGTCAGCCTTTTCCAGTCTGGGTGAAAAGATCAACTCAAATTTATTGGATATTATGAGGCCAAATTTGTTTGTACTTTGCCCCTTCCTAGCCCTTCTGTAAATACAAGTCTAAATGTCTTTCAGTTCAAGCACAGTATTCTGCACCCTTTTTGCCCAGACAGAGGTATGAGGAGTCAGGCTCTGTTCCCAGAAGTTACTGCAATTAAATGTTGTGCATAAGCTGTAGAAGTTATTATGAAAATCAAATAGTAAAAGAAAGGAAACTTCAGAGTGGTACAGACATGATACAGTTCAGTGTAATTGTAGCCTTTCAACAATTTCTTTAAAAAGTAGAAGCTCCTGGGCTTTAACCAGTTCTTTGTTTTTCAAATGCCCATCCTGGTTATACATTCTGCCAGTGTTTCACAGAAAACAACAATCCTTTTCTCAGCTTCAAAGTGTTGAACCCTCATTACTGTATCCTGTCACGGCAGTTCCGTGCTGATGTAACTTCACTGAGGATAGTGGAGGCACTGTTTGCTTCCCTCCTGGTGGAAATGAGAGGATGTCATCTGCTCCCAGTATCAGAAGGAAGATCTGCTTACAGACCATGAAAGCACTTGTAACTGAGCCCTAGATTTTTACAGAAATAGCTTGGAATTAGGCTTATTTTTAACTATTCCCACTTCATGAAGATTTGAAAATGCTCCCTTTGTTCTGGGAATCAGCTGCACAAAATACTAAAGTAGTTTATTTTGGTCTTGAATTGAATCTGGGCACCTTGCTCCTGCAGAACTTCCTTGTAAGATTGCCAGAGCAAGGAGCCCAGGACTGGGCCATGTGTTTTATCCCAAACCATTAGGAAATGGTGTTTTAGTGAAATAAAATTAAATAACAATAACTTTTTCAGCTGTGAAACTGTGTTTGATATAATGACAGAACAGGCTTCTGCATATTAGTTTTACTTAGAATTACTTCATTGCTTTCCTAAAAGTAGCAGAAAAAGTACCTGTACTGATTTTATATATGCATACCTCTTTGTCTGAAAGGGTGCATTAGTAGTTTTTTCATAGGTGAAACAGACTTCCAGTATAATTTTTAACTTTTTGTTTTTTTAAAGAAGGCTTTTAAATAAAAGCAAAATTGTAAGTGGTTTGGCATCTTGTGGAAAAGATGAGCCTGCATATTGAGGACAATATAGAAATTACCAGGTTTGTAAGAACTTTGTATGTGATAACCCTGCTGTTGGTGGTTTGGCGAGTTGTTTGTGGGTTTTTATGCCAACTTTCCTTTTTTGTAAAGTATTAAATGCCCTTCAGTGGTCAGTAGCCCATGTTTGTTGACAATTTGAAGGTATTGTCTTTGCTTTGTCATTATATAACTGGCATGTTCAAATGTCTGTTCTTAATAGTAATTATGAATTCCTCCTGTTTTGCATGTCTGTACAGGTTGCAGACCTGGGCTGGACCCATTCAAAAAACAAATATCAGAAAAGCCACTTGAAATTACTATTTTTGTTGATGTCTTTGACATCTTGAAAATACTTCAAGTTAATGAAAATGGTGTGGTATTACAGAAAGAATTGTAACTTGCTGCTTCTAGGATTTTTTTTAACTTCTTTCACTTGTTTTAGTTTTACTTGAATGGAAGAACCACACTTGTTTTTTTTAAAAACACTATATAGCTGTGGATGTTGTTGCAGATTGTTGAATCGCAATTTAATTTTGCAATACATGTTTCATACAAATAATGAATTTGCATCTTTTTATTTTGTGCTGGAAGTTGTCTCAGTTTAGGTAGGGCTCTATCTGTCCAAAGTGATGTGTAACTCACCACCCCCACAGCTGGTGTTGGTTTGGGGTTTTTCTTTGTTTAATTTTACTTTTTTTTTTACATCTGTGTTAATGAAGGGAAGCCAACTGGAAACTGGCTATAGAAGTTCTCTATTTGCATACACTAACCAAACCTATAGGTGCTCTGCTCTTTGAGAAATTCTGATTTCACTTTATGCTGATGCAACACTCAGTTCAGCAGAATTGCTCTGGATACACAATAGCATATGAAATCAGAATTAGGCTATATTTGTATCAGAGTTCCAGATTATTTATTCCTATGATGCAGTATGAAAGGCCGTCATAAGGAGAAGAATGTTTAGTAGCAGCCCAGTTAAACACTTAATAATTTTATTTTGAAATAGTCTTTGTTAACAAAGTAGTCTTTTCAGCTCTCCAAAAGTACAGTAACCTTGTCTACAGTTTGTTTCATTTTTGACACTTCAGTATTTTTGTTCCTTGCTAGCTTAAATGTTTCCTCTTCCTACTCTTTTGTAGCATACAAACTTGCTGAACCCACACTCAGGAAAAATAATTGTTCTTCATTTGCCATACAGTGTTCTGGACTTCTGACCTTTATGGGATAGACTCTGAAAAGTCTGAGGTCTTGCTGTGTTAGTGCTCCTGACTCTAAGCCAGAGGTGAATCCCTCTGTCCCTTCTCTCTCCAGCACCCCTCTGGGACATGCCCAGAGCATAAGAACGTCATAAAATACTTGTAAGAGATCAATTGAAGCAATGTTCTGCCTGTACTTTGAAGTTAGTGTCCCCACTGGTTTGTGTAAGTGTGTTTTAAGTGTCCTTACTGTCACTTCTGTATGTGATGCAATATTCCTGCGGCAGAAGGAAGGCAAAAAATACACTATTCTGTCTTGATTATTTTTTAAATTCTGGTGCCTGATTCCCAGTAGTTATTAAACTGCTTCAGGAGCTATTCAGTTCAGTGTAACTGCATCCATTTTGTTAGGCTCCTATTCCAATAATAAAATCAATCACAGCTAAACCTGACTTGCTTATAGGTCCTGTATTGCTAAAGTTACTGAAAGCCTAATTCAGGCAGAAGCTGTTTTTTTTCAAGAATCTTTATGTCTGTTGTAGTTTAGTTAATTCTTGTCAGCCAAAATCTGGGTATTCATAGTAGAATCTCATTCTGCCTCGTTTCTTTAACTATTTTTAATCTATTTTCAGGCTTTATTAATTATGTTCTATATCCTGAATTATCAACTGCCCCAGGCTGTCCAAAATTGTCTTACTATTTCATTTGGGGCTGAGAAAGGAAAAGGAATAGATTAATCTTCTTGTTTTATAGCAACTGTTGTCCAAATTCTTCATTTCTCATGTGAAGATAAATGTGTAATTCGTTATCTGGGAGTATTATCCTTTCTCTTTGCCCCCTTGCACCCTCTTCAAATTTTAACTGTGAATATCCACTACACTATCAAAATCTACTTCCCTGGTGGAGAAAAGGGCTTTAAATATATATGGCTGCAGTCTGAAGTCCTGGATTCCCAGGTTTGAAACTTTGTAAGTATTGTTGTCATTGTAAATGGCAACACAACTGCAGAATTTTCACAGAACCACTGAAGTTGGCAAAGACCTTTGGAGTTCATTTAGCCCAGACATCCTGTTCAAAGCAGGATCAGCAACAGAACAGGATGCCCAGGACATTGTCTGGCTGGATTTAGAATCTGTCTGAGAAAGAGGAATCCACAGTCAATATATTTTCATAATGTTTATATGAAATATCTTCAATTTCATTGCCTGATGTCCTTTCAGTGGGCACTGAGAAAACCCTTGCCTGTCTTTATTCCTCTCTATGAAGTATTTATGTACATTGACCAGATGCCCCCCGGGCTTTCTCTTTGCCCAGGGTACCAATCCCAGCCCTCTCAGCCTACTCTCCTATCCCTCACTTTTGTAGCCCCTCATGGACTCATTCCAGTACATCCACGTCAGGTTTGTACTGGGATCCCCAGTGCTCCAGGTGTGGCCTCACCAGTGCTGAGCAGAGGGGCAGGGGCAGGGCTCACCTCCCTGGACCTGCTCTTCCTAAGGCAGCCCAGCATCCTGTTGGCATTTTGGCTACATGGAGCCCAGGAGGGTGTCAGCTCTCCGTGCTTCTGTGTAACTTGAGTGAAGCTGGGAGCAATTACCTGTCCACATCAAAGGGAGAGTAAAAGCACCCACCAGTTCTTCAATTATCTTTTAAAAATGAGACAATTATCTTTGAAATAACCACTACTGGGGCCAGGGGGGGATGTTGCCATGTGTGTGTCCTTCTGTGATAAAGGTCTGTGGTAAAGTAGGTAGAAAGCAAGACATTTTTAGTAATAATGGGCCAAAAATATTTAAGATGCAGCAAGATGCATGTGTTGTCATACTGAGAATAGTCTTGCAGTACTTTAAATAAAAAAAAAAACTTTTCTAACCCTTCTGCTGTGCTACTCAAGTAACAAATGTTTGGCCTATGATACTTATTGTAGTTCATGTTCATGGGAAATTGTAAAAAGTCTGCTTTTTATTTATCTTCGCGGTCTGTATCATGCTGTTTATTAAAAAAAAAACTACTTTTGTTTGGTTTTTATCACACTTTTGAGTGTTAATGTATATACTAACAACTAAATTAAAATGATATGGTTGGTACACTTGTGAATTCTGAAGCAAGAATTTAAGGAATATTCAGTCGTGGTGTGTGATTTGGTGTTGGAGCTCTGCTTTTAAAAAAGACTAGAAGAAATGAAATGGAAATTGCATATCTTTTTGGGGATTACAGTTAATTTGGGGGTAACAGAAATAGGATTTGCATTATTTAGGGGTCAAAAGTCCAATATGCATGTGGCATTTGTTCTTGTAAATGCTGATCCTCAAAATAAGTAATTTTATTTTAGTTTTAGACGTGGGCTGTAAAAAACTGTGACAAGAGAGATGATGTTATTGAAGTGTTTCAGCTGGATGGTTTACAGTCCCTGCTAAATCAATCTGGTTTTGAAAAATATGCTTCATGCTTTCATTACCAAAATTATAATTTAAAAAACAAACAAGCAAGGTTATATTTTTGTATCCAATACTATTTTTGAAAGAGTGACAAATATATTTGGGGAAATTATTCACTGGCAGTGTAAGAGCATGAGGCTGCAAAAGAACTCCTTTTGTGAACGTGTTGGCCCACTTTGGACTCCAGTTGCTAACAAACTGGGGAGGATTTCAGTTTTCTTGTGAGGATTTCACATTTTTTTGGAGGGATGAGGCAAATGTCAGGGTTTTTAATCAGGCCTTTTCAAAACATTTTGTCTCCAGTCAGCTCTTAACTTTGTACACTGATCAGTTCTGTTTCAGGTCACACTGCCAGCTTTGAGAAGGGCTGTGGTTCAGCAGGTGCTCAGTTTGTGCTGGACCAACTCTGTAATAAAAGATGGAAGTCATCATCCTTATATTTTGAAGCTTCAGTGGAGCTCTGATCTGGAAATATGTCTGGGGGTTTGGAACTAGGTGCTTCTGTGACCTGAACTAGCAGATTAAACTTTTGTTTATTACACATAAGGTGAGCTTTACCTCCTTTCCTAATAACTGTGAAATGGTTGTGAGTGGCTACAACTGTGTGTTAGTTGCACAGGATGGTTCAAGATAAGAGAATCATCAGCTCTTGTTCAAATATAAATTTTAGACTACTGCCATTTAGTGCCACGGTGTGATTTTTGTGGTAGTTCTGTCTAAGTATGAAAAAAAAACACAGAAAATTTGCAAAATAATGCTGGTGAAGCAATCAAGATTTGCAATGTGGGCAGTTTGCTTTAGTATGGGAATCTCAGTAAGCCCTCCTGATTTTATGCTCAGAAATCAATCAGTCTGTTTTCCAACCTGCCACAGCAAGACTCAATCTAAAGTCTGAACCCATGTAACAAAAGAGCAGGGAACCTGATGCTAGACAAGATATGTCAAGGAACCTCCTACATATCCTTTTAAACAGTAACAAATCTACCTCCAGTGAAGGTTATCCTGATGAGCTATGCAAACTGCTTTCATTGAAGAAAGGGTTTACCCCATGCTTATTTTGGTCAGGATACATCCCCACTAATTGAAATGGGAATAATCTGTGTTGCCCATTTAAACAAGAATGTGAATGCTGCATAGGCTTTTCTGTATTTTCAATTAGAATCTGTTCTGAGTGATTAAAACCTCACCCAGAGTTCTCTCAACAGCCCAAGCACGTGGTGGTATAGAAAAAAAGACTTATTTAGGCTTTTCTGTCTAAAGCATTGATAGTTCTGTTTGATGCGTGTGACTTTGAACTGGATCTGCAGCTTCAAAGGGGATCTTCCTCAGATGTTTTTCTTTCACTTAAAGCCTTGTCTTTTTATCTGACATAAGTGGTGTTGGGCTGTGGTGCTTTGGGTGGAGAACAAATCAGTCAAAAGGTACAGAAGATGCTTTGGTCTGCCTGCGTTTGCCTCACAAGCAGGACTGAATTCAAAGCAAAGGTTTTGGGGTTGTTTTTTTTTCCTCTCCCTTTGCTATGTATGGATTTTAGGTTCCCATCACTGCCCTCCTCTGGGGTCTGGGAAAAGTGCTGTCCTGGAACACTTGCATGGAAAATATTTTGGTGAATAGAGGGAGAAGTATGTGGGCATCCACCCATGTGAGTGGCTGTAGCAAATTTATGAGACCTTTAACACAAGCTGTCCCGGGGAAACCTCAGCAACCATGGCTGGAATAAAAAGCAGAGAACAAACTGAACTGGGAGACCAGGGTCTTGTTTGATTGGTAACTCAGGGCGGGAGATCATAGACATACAACATTTATTTCATGTCTGAGGGCTCAGCACTGTGCCAGCAAAAGGAAACCTTTAGTCCTGTTTTGCTGCTTACCACCAAAACTCCTGTGTGATCATAAGATGAAGCTCTTTCCATGTGGCTCTAAGCAAATCACATTACACTAAAGGCATGTTTCCAGCCTCACGACAAAGGCTAAATACAGGATTTTATAAACAGAATAAGTCCAGTTTCATCTGCCAGATGATGAATAAAACTAAGGCCAGAAGCAGAGTATAATTCCTTTTTTTACTAATCAGTGGAGCAACACCATTAGGGATATTGTAGATTCTCTGCTAATTCAAAACTTTTTCTTAGAACAAGGTAAATTCAGGCTAAGCCAGATCAAAGCAATTCAGTGAATTAAATGATTAGCAAAATTGTTATAAGTTATTTTAAGTCATGGAAATAAGGGATTGTAGTGGATTCCCTCATGTCTTCAAAATTAATGAGGTATTTTTAAAAATAGTAATATGTTTGAAGTGTTCTCCTTCATGAAACAATACAATTTGGTGCTTTTTCCCCACGGCATGATAAAAAGTGAAGATGAAATGGGCAAAAAGGGATATGATTATAAATTTGGAAAAGGGAGAGTTGCTTATTTTAATTTTCAAACCCTTATTTATACATATTTCACAGAATCATGGAACTGTTAGTTTTGAAGGGACCTCTGGAGATCACCCAGTCCAAGGCATGGTCACTTGGAGCAGGTAACACAGGAACATGTCCAGATGGGTTTGGAATGTCTCCAGAGAGGGAGAATCCATATCTGCCACCCTCGATGTGAACAAGGTTTTCTTCATGTTAAGGTGAAACTTTTTCTTAGTTTATGGCCATTGCTCCTTGTCCTGTTGCTTGGAACCACCAAAAAGAGTCTGGCACCATCTTCTGGCCCCTGCCATTGAAATATTGATGTGCATTGATGGGATCCCCTGGGCTGTCTCTGCACCAGACTAACCAAGCCAAGTTCTGCAGTCTGTCCTCACAAAAGATGCATCAGACCCCTCCTCACTTTGTGCCTTCGCTGGATCCTCTCCAATAACTCCTTGTCTTTCTTGTATGTATATATTTCTTTCTTGTACTGTATATATTTGATATATACATATATACATATATATGATATACTTTATCTCGATTCTCCTATACTGTAGCTCTAAGGGACAACTTCTACATCGACACGAAAAGTGAAGTTGAGCATCGTGAGGTTCTTGCTTTGACATCATTTGTGTAAAATCTGAGTGCTGACACTGTTCTGAAGCAGGCTTACATGCTGTCAGCTGCCTTGCAGCCGTGGGCGAGGCCTGCAGATGAAAACGTGGCTGCGCCGAGGGTATCGGGTACAGATGAAATATAAACGAAAGGTTTATTTAGGCCTCCTCGCCGTCGCTATGGCGACGGGG
>NC_031778.1:18413229-18472991 GCF_001522545.3 Parus major | reverse complement strand
CCGCGGCTGCCGCCGGGGCGGAGCGGTGCCTTTGCCGCGCTCCCGCCTGAGGTCCCGGTGCGGCCTCCGCGCAGGCCGCGCCGCCCCGGGGCCATCGGGATCCCGATTCTCCGAGCCTGGATCCCGCTTTTCAGGGCCAGGGAAAGCTGCTGGAATAGAACGAGCGCGTTACCTGGGGTGAGACTTGCGGTGTCAGTGCGCGGGCGGCTCTTCCTTTGCAATCACAGAAAACGGTGAAGGTACTGATACTTCTAGATAACGATACAACGTTAAAATCAATGATTTTTTTCATCCTTTGAAGTAAAATCTTAGTTGAGAAAATACATAATTTCAGGAGAACATAGTTGGCTTGATCAGGGCCCTTTTTTCCGTCCTTTCACCTCTGGTGCAGGGCACTGACTGCAGGAGATCCTGGGCCCGCAAGTGCTCTTCAGTTATGGCAACCCACATCACATTCCTTGTTTGCAGCCTTTTCTTCTTCAGCACTGTTTGTCCCGTATGTAGCTCAAATGTTTCAGTTCCAAATACTTTTCTGCTCTCAGGAGCTGCCAAGTGCAGCAAAAGCCAGCCTGAGACAAAAGAAAAATAAATACACCAGTGCATCCACCTTACTAATTTTGATGCTCTAAACAGAAATTAATATCAACTTCTTATATTCTTATGTTTCCAGCTTTAATTTCCATAGATTCATTATTTTTATCACTTGTATCTGATTCTGGGTTTTTTTCTATTTTGTGCTAAAGTTTTAAGTGGTTTAAAATGCTGTCACTCCATAGGTGAAAATCTTCTTAAGCTGATGCACTCACTACATTTGGAAGCTGTACAGCCATCAGCTTCTTAGCTGCTCTGCTTCCTGATACTGAAGAGTTTAGGATTTTTGGTAAGAGAGCATGATTGTGTTAGTATTTTAAACACTAAAACTTGTTTCTGAAGGGCTCTGGCCTCAGAATGTCCCATCTCTGACAAAAAGGGTGCTGGAGAGAAGGCTTGTAGATGACCCTGTGTGCTGGAGTACCTGGAGTTCTGACTTGTCTGTCCGTAGGGTGAACCTTCTTCTGCTCCAGGACAGGAATGTGAAACTGGACTTCAGCAATTGTGTGAATTTAGTGGGTTCTTAACTGTATCAAAATGGGCTGGGGGACAAGAAGGGGGAATAGGAAAAAACTTTTATATTTGATATGCAGGTTTTCAAAATGTTTATATTTGTCCATAAGGTTCTGAAAGATAAACTAGATACAAACAAGTCTAATTCTTTAATGTTTTTACTTTACAGTTCATGCAGACGGTTCAAAATGAATGAGCATCCTAAAAAGAGGAAAAGGAAGACTCTGCATCCTTCTCGTTACTCAGGTCAGTCTAGAGCTCGAGTTATGTACACTTTAGTAAGTTAATCTTTTTTTTTCACAATAATAACTTCACAAGAAGGTACCACATGTGCCAACACCTAGAAAAGCAGTGATATAAAGGGTTGGATAAGAAATCTTAGCTTGAATGGACAGCACCCACTCTGCAGGCTCCTTTGCTGGGCCACTTTGAGCCAATGCACCTGAATGGTTTGTTCTGTATTCCCTGCACATGGGGGAACTGGCTTTAGCTGCAAATGAAGATTATTCTGCTTATACAGAGGGGAGGAGTTCTGTAAAAGTTGGGGTGTTCAGCACTGAACATACTGTGCACTTGTCAATGTCCTCAGTGGGAGCAGAGACCCGATACTCCAAACATCAGGGCAGCAGCTGGAAGGTGTAAATCACAACAAGAATTTTTCCAAAATGACAAGTAAAAATGTGAAAAGAATTTTGATGAAAGTGAAATACATCTGCAGCTACAAGACATGAGTACTTAATTTTTTATGTTTTGGTTTAGATTCTTCAGGTGCAAGCAGATACATAGACAACAGTGGAATTTTTTCTGACCACTGCTATAGCGTCTGTTCCATGAGACAGCCAGATATAAACAGAGGTAAGACTGTGTTTTAGGGTCTTGTTCTGCAGTTCTTCAACATGTCATGTTCCTATTCATAGAAGCAAATGGAATACACAATATAAAGCAGGTGATTCCTAAGTGTCCTTGTGATCTGATGGGCCTTAGACTGCTGGGAGGTTGTTCCATTGTTCCAGTTGAAATACACTTTTCAAAATAGAAACAATGACAACAAAAAGACCTTTTAAACAACTTCAAATACTTACTTACCTAGGTAACAAAGTTTTTAAATTGTGTCCTTTAAATGTAACATTTCATTTAAGGATTTTAAGTTTTTTTCTTTATAATTAGCTAACTATTTTCTGCTGAAATCTTCTAGACAGAGTTGCTATTTTTTGAATTCTTTTGTTTTTTTCTACATGTATAGAAATAATTTTCAAGGTATTTATTGTTACTTTTTTTAAAATGTAGGTTATGATGTGCTTAGTAGATAAATTTATGCAAGTATAATAAATAAATAGTGAATAAGGCCTATGACTAAATCAAGGAATCAGGATGATGCTAGTGTGGACAAATGATGCCAAGGAAATGCTTCTCTTCCCTTTGCAGGTAGATTCCACAGTCCTGTGCAGAGCCTGGACACAGATGATGATGGGAGTCCAGTGCATGCCGGGAGCTCTCACTGGAGCGGGGCACACTCAAACGTTGGGATGCACTGTACAGACCCCAAAAAGAGGGATAAAGGTAAAGGTCAGTGTGTTTGCAGATCAGGTGCTGAGAGGTGGGAGAGCACAGCTGCTGCTGGTTTTTCATGTAACTTCCTTGCTTTGACAGCAATGGTGAAGGATTTATAGTTTCTGTTAGCTGAAAATACAGCATAGTCTGGCAGGGGAAAAATAACTGGTATTTGCATTTGAAAGCTGCTGCAGCTGACTGAAAAATTAAAAATGGGCCCAGGTGTTTCGTTGTGGATTTTTTCAACCTTCTATTATGTATTTTCTTTTGCAGATAAAGGTACTAACAACGGAATGTGCAGAGACTTATGTGACTCACCTATATTCAGTGACAGCCCCACAGAAGAAGAGAAACCTCTAGATATCCAAACTGTAGAAATTTCTACAACAGAAGTGAATGCTGTAGAAGTTCACGATATAGAAACACAGACTGTGTCACCTGAGAAGCTAGAAGCTGAGGACCTCGAGGAAATCCCTCTGGAGACCTGTAAAATCTTTGAGAAGAACCAGGCTTTGAATATCACAGCTCAACAGAAATGGCCTTTGCTGAGAGCCAACAGCAGTGGCTTGTACAAATGTGAGCTCTGTGAGTTCAACAGCAAGTACTTCTCTGATCTGAAGCAGCACATGATCCTGAAGCATAAGACATGTACAGACACTCATGTCTGTAAAGTTTGTAAAGAAAGTTTCTCCAGCAAAGTGCAGCTCATTGAACACGTAAAACTACACGAGGAGGATCCATACATCTGTAAATACTGCGATTACAAAACGGTGATTTTTGAGAATCTGAGTCAGCACATAGCAGACACTCACTTCAACGACCACCTTTACTGGTGTGAGCAGTGTGATGTGCAGTTCTCCTCCAGCAGTGAGCTGTACCTGCACTTCCAGGAGCACAGCTGTGACGAGCAGTACCTGTGTCAGTTCTGCGAGCACGAGACAAATGACCCCGAGGATCTGCACAGCCACGTGGTGAACGAGCACGCGTGCAGGCTCATCGAGCTCAGCGACAGCTACAACAACAAGGAGCGTGGCCAGTACAGCCTCATCAACAAAATCAGTTTTGACAAATGCAAAAACTTCTTTGTGTGCCAGGTGTGCGGCTTTAGGAGCAGGCTGCATACAAATGTCAACAGGCACGTAGCTATTGAGCACACCAAAATATTCCCTCATGTTTGTGATGACTGTGGGAAAGGATTTTCAGGTATGTTAGAATATTGCAAGCACCTAAGCTCTCATTTATCTGAAGGGATTTATTTGTGTCAATACTGTGAATATTCGACGGGACAGATTGAAGACCTTAAAACTCATTTGGATTTTAGGCATTCAGCAGATTTGCCTCATAAATGTACTGATTGTTTAATGAGGTTTGGGAATGAAAAAGATCTTTTAAGTCATCTTCAGATACATGAGACAGTGTGATTGCTTTCTTTCTCTGTAATCAATTTGTTAGAATTGGAATTAATTTCCAGTCACTGGAATGTGATATTAAATACAGTTTTAACAACAATTTTACATTTCTAATGTTTTCATCTTTATATCAGTAAAGCATGTATAGCACTTGGTGTTGTGAATTTCCTTGTCTAGGGGTTTCAGTAGGAATAATCACATTTCCAGTGTGATGGATCAGATTTTGTGGGGAGGGACAGTGGGCGTAATTGCATGTTGTGATACGAGTTCTGATGGTCATCCCACTCTTTCGTGTCTAGTGAACAAGACTTCTCTTGACTTTAAAAAGGCACAAAAACAAAGCAAATACCTAATTCCATGCTTAAATAACCCAATACTGGTTTCAGTGGCACATCCAGCTCATGTTACCCTGTGTGGCAGCAGGTCATTGCACTGGTGTTTAGCAATAGCACTAGCCTGCCAAAGATAAGGGTGTTCCAAAAGTTCCCGGGCATGGACATCTCCAGATTCACATACCAGCCTTCATTTACCACCTCATGCTCCTGATAAGCTTTTTCAATTGTCCTATTTTTCTCTTAGGATACCTTTCTGACCTCACTGTTCCCTTTGTTCTATGTTTAAGTCCTATCTGTGGGACTGTCCAACACATGTACAACACACTCTTCCACAAGACTCCCACATGATATTCCCTTATATACCTTCAGTTCTTGTATTTGAATGTGCTGAGGAGACACCTATTGCTTGGGTTTGGATTGGATCATGTTCTAAAGAGTAATTGCAAAAGGAATTCACAATGATCCTGCTGAGATTAATTTCTTGCGTAAAATCCTAGTTTAGCTCTCACTGAAATTATGTATGTCACTAACCTATGACTAGAGCAATCTTCTAGTAGTCTATATTATTGTAATAATTCTGTATATTTATCATTATCTTTCCACCACTAGTAACTTGAGGAATGTTATTTTAACTGTAAATTTCAAACTTTTATATATGGGCTTAAAAGACTGGTACATTACAAAATTTTTACTAATAACTCTCAAATTATTTCACACATTTGTTTATTTTACATGTAGCACTTTCCTGCCATTGTAATAGTTGTGAGTTTTTACAGTTCATTCTGTAGTTCTATTTCCAAGTATCCACTTGGAAATAGATACTTTTTATCTATTAAAAAGATAAAAAGACAAGTGTGGGGTCACTTAGATTATGCTAGATACCACGGTGAAAATACCCATAAATTACTGGTGCAGTTTACATTTCTTCCTTCATTGATTGTAAATTTGTAATGTAAGATTGTCTAATGCAAGCTTTGTATAGAGATAATTAATGTATCAAACATTTGATCAGTGAGATTTGGTGTTACCAGCTTCAAGGCATGCAATGGTCTTTGGATTTGATTTTTAAAGCTAAGGATAAAACTTGGCTGAATGTTGTCAATTAATGGAAGTTCTGATTTCCAGAGAAGTATTTCTGGAAAGATTATGAACCACATAGTGTTTATTTTGTTGTGGGAGGCAAGAGCATTTCTGTCACTTTGAAATGCTGATTCGCTTCTGGATCTTGTGTTTTGTCATTGAAAAGGGCAGTCTGAGGGTGTCTTGCTGTATTTTATTACTCCCTTGTATAGAGAATGACAGTATCTGTGGTAGAATTGCTGATTTCCTATTTTGAGCACATTCTTCCTGGCTGGCTTAAAATGGTAGCAATAATACAGTTAACAAAACACTAAGATGAATTATTTTCTATATGGAAGGCTAACTTCGCTCATGTATCTGAAAGGGGAATGCTGGTTCTCTGAAAACTGCTCCAGCTGAGCTCTGGAGAGAAAGCTGCTCTGGGAGACAGTGACAAGAAGTGGAAAAAAGGCATTTAAAAAAAAACCAAATTAAAGAAGGTGGCTTAAGAAGTGTATATATTTGTGTAGAGCAGCATTGTGTCCCCAGCAGGAAAGGTGGTGTCCTGTGGCAGCAGAGTCCTGTGACACAGCAGACTTGCTGTTGACATGAATAACTTCATGGCTGTCTTTTGAGTTGGGTTATTTCTGATCTCTAAACTGGGAATCAAAACAATACCCTACAGGAATATTGTGAGGCCAGATCATTCCAAACTAAAATGGAGTGTCTAAACGGGAAATGTATCCAAGGTCATCTGAGGTTGCATTTTATAACTGAGGGACTAATGTTAGTATTTTCTTTTTAATATCTATCAGGGAATAAATGGAAGTGTACAGGAGTAGCTTGTCTCATTTTAAAAGGGAACCACAAGTACACTGCTGGCTTCCACATGATCAGCATGTTAAAGCAAGAAAGATACTAAGTAGTAGGAAAAATAGGTAATGGGTCTGCCTAAAATCTGGAAGGCTGAAAGGCATGGTTGAGCATGCCAAGGACAGGGAGGACATTTGGGTTATTTGGGTGCTCAGACCTGAGTGCAGCTGCTCTGCTACCGCCACAGATCTGTCACTCTGAAGCCTGAGCTGCTCATCTCAGCCTGGAGTGGCAGAAATAAACTCTAGGGACCACGATTGTGCCAGTATTTATTATTTTTTCTGCAGGGTGCAGTAATTAACAAATACTGCTTGTGCACTGGTACCTGCAAGGTTCAGCTGTTTCAGGAACAGAATTCCAAGCAGAAGCTATGCAGAATCATGAGACTGGTTTTGGTAGTGTTTTGTATTTGTGAGAAATATGTATTTGATTCTCTGCTTTTCAGACTTTGGAATCCTTAAGTTTTAATATGTGACTCGATTTTAGGGGTATTTTCCAACCTTAACAAGTCTCTCTGTGTGTCAGATTCCTGGATCACGTTTCTTATTGAGCAAAGACCTTTTTTATGTGAAAGATTGTTGACTTCTAAACAAAGTTTACATCCCACAAATTATTGCAAGATCTTAAAATACAGCCTATTAGTAATCCTCAAATAATGTGTTCTCTAGAATGTTGTTGTCGCCGAGTTTCCTTTTTGTTCTCGTTTCCTAATGCATGAGCTCTTTAACCCCTGCACGTTCCCGTCGTTGTCCCTTTGTCGGACTGTGCCGGGTGCTGACCCCGCTGCTCCCCGGGCCCTCCCGGCTCCATTTCGCGACCTGCCCGCGCTCAAGATGGCGGCGGCCGCCCTCAGCCCGCACTGAACATGGCGGTGCCCGGGCGCACGCGGAGCGGGGTCATAGGAGCAGGAAAGGGAAGTGACGCCCCCCCCCCGTCCCGGCGGCGGCGGTGACGGGCACGGACGGGGCCAGTGGGGCTCCGTGAGGGACGGGGCCGGGACCGGGAGCTCCGTGAGAGACATGGGGCAGCGGGGGCTCAGGGAGGGAGCGGGGCTATGCCAGCGCTCCTGAGAGACCGGGGCGAGCGGGGGTTTCGTGAGGGACCGGGGCTGAACCGGGGCTCCGTGCGGGACCGGGGCCGAGCCAGAGCTCCGCGAGGGACCGGGGCTGAACCGGGGCTCCGCGAGGGAGCACGACTGAGTGAGGCACCATAAGAGACTGGGGCCGCCGCTGCCCCTCGGCCTGACCCCGCCGAGCCGGGGCTCCGGGAGGGAGCGGGGCCCGTGCTCGCTGGCCGGAGAGCCTGCGCTGACCTGCGGGGTGGGGAGGCGGGAGCCGTGTTTGACGAGGGGAAAGCCTCGTGTTTCCGGGACAGATAGCACCAGATCGGTTCCAACCTGTCCCCGAGTTTCGCCAGCTGCTTTTGGCGGTTGTGGTGAGGAGAGGAGATCAGAGTAAACAGCGCAAACTGAATTTACTGCCCTTTGGAGTTTAAGGTTTGGGGCTTCAGGTGTTTTTGCTTTGTTTTGTTTTGTTGCTTAATGGCTGTGTGTGCAGTGTATGAGTTTTAATTAGCTGGGTGTACCGAGTGTTTGGTCACTTTATGCACGTTTCCTTGCAGCTGCAGCATGGCAGAAGCCTCTGCCTCTCCACTGAAGCATTTTGTGCTGGCCAAAAAGACCATCACTGCCATCTTCGACCAGCTGCTGGACTATGTCACTGAGGGAGCTGCGTTTGTGGAAGGTGAGCTTTCCTCTTAAACATGAGGGCCTTATCCTTTGTTTTGAGTATGTTTTACACCAGCATAATTTTCCTTATGTTATCTGTTACTGTGTTGTTTGTATAAACACACACCTTCAGAAATAGTGACATTTTTCATTTGACACTGGAGTTTATTTCAGCTTGTGTTAGAAGGAATGCCTGGCATGGCTACATACCTGAAAAGCTGATTAAGTCACTTGGATTGGCAGTCTGCTCTCCTTTCCATGAGGGTGAAAGTTTCACCACCCCGGCCCTATAGTTCTGTGGTGGTTTCTTTTGCATAGAAGGAAGGACAAACAGGTACTCCCATTTTTCAGCAGAAAGATGCATCAGTGATGCAATGCAGGGAACCACTGGTCACACCCTCAGAGGTTTTAGCAGTATGGAACCTGTGTGGCCACACAGAGTTTGTTGCTCATGCCTGTCTCTTATACACATCTAGACTCAGAGGTTTTAGCAGTATGGAACCTGTGTGGCCACACAGAGTTTGTTGCTCATCATCCCAGTGAGCTCTGCAGGGGGAAGACAGCTCAGCTTAGCTTGTGTATCCATGAGAGGTCTTTTTGAAGGAAAGATGTCCCAAGGAACTGGGCAGGTGAGCCCATCAGGCTGTGTTCACAGGGTTAGTAGATCAGTGGTTGGATTGGCAATTGATCTGAAGTGATTTATGCTGTGATTTCACCAGTGTTTATAGCAGGGCTAGCAAATGATAAGGGCTGGTATCAGCATCTGTAGTGTGTATTTGCTTGTTTTGTTCAACCACTGTAATTAAAATCTGCAGTTAGCATGTTAAGTACTGCTTACACCTTGTATCACAGAACACATTCTCTATATGTGATTGCTTTTATATTTTTTCTTTCTGTGTGTAGCCACATACAAGAACCCAGAGCTTGATCATGTAGCAACAGAAGATGAACTAGCAAAAATACAAGCATATAAAAACAAGTTGGCAGTCATTAGAGAGGTGCTCTCACGGAGACACATGAAAGTGGCATTTTTTGGCAGGTAATGAATGAAATTACTAATTCTTAATTTCTTTTCTTTTAATTTTTTTTTTTTACTTGGGAAGGCCGGAGGTTGTCCTGTTCTCCAGAATGGGTTTTTTTAAAATGGTGGGTTTTGTTTGCTTGTTATATGTATATATATATAAATTTGTTCTGGACTGTTCCTGCTGAGGACATGTTTTTTGGTATTTGATCAGAAGTGCTGAAGAGCTAAACTTGGAGCTGTTCACGATTCTGTCTATAAGCAGCTGAAGAGAAGCAGAAATGGTTCCCTGGTTGGTTGTAATATCAGTCTGATAGATCTGTGTGATGATTTTAAGGATAGCTGTAACAATTTGGTCTGCTAGTCCACTTTGCTTCAGGGAGATTGATTTTTCTGGGCATATATTTAAACATGTGTTTACATATTTTTGGAGTGTGAATTTTCATGATTCTAAAAATTCTGTAGTAGTATTGGAAAAAATGTGTACAACAGTGGTCTTGCCTTCATTTTGCTAAAAGTAGTTTAGTTATTTAAAGAAAAACTATAAAAGTTGTGGAATAAAGAAATTAATTATATCTCAGCCTTGATATTTCAAGAAGTTAAAAGCTGAGTACATGCTGTGATGTGTGATAAAAGTTTCCCTTTTGCAAAGAGGAAAAGTTCTGAGCAGGAAAAAGAGAACTTAACTGTCCCTCTGCCATTTTGAATAAATTTGTGAACTATTGTACAGTGAGCACTTAACTTTTTCTGGAAGTCGCTCAAAAACGAGTTACAGTCTATGTAACTTAGTGCTGTTGTGTAATAGTTGAACCTCAAATATTTATAGGTGAGGGGTAGAGGGTTAGTGCAAAGTAGGACACCAGTGAGGACTTCAAGTTTTTGCAGAAGGTGGAGCTGGTGACCAGTTCCTCTAAATGAACACTCCCCACTTTCTGCTGGCTGGAGCTCTGTACCCCAACTTGCTTGTGCTCTGTGGGGTTGATGCATTCCATTGGGGGTGCACTCAGTTCAGCACAAAGGTGTGCTTAATTCTGCTGTGCTCTGCTCAAAGTGTTTTTCTTTTCTATCCCTCTAGAACAAGCAGTGGGAAAAGTTCAGTCATTAATGCAATGCTGTGGGATAAGGTACTTCCCAGTGGGATTGGCCATACGACAAACTGCTTCCTCAGTGTGGAAGGGACTGATGGAGATAAGGCTTATCTTATGACAGAAGGATCAGATGAAAAGAAGAGTGTCAAGGTATATTTCTTGGATGATTTCATGCTAATTTTCACAGGAACTGATTCTTAAAGTGTCTCTTTTAACAGTTTCAGATCCAACAAAAGTATAAGGCTCACTCATTCTGGATTTTTAAGTTCTTATTTAGGAGGGAAGAACAAACTAATTAAAGTGCTCTGCTCCACAGTTTTTCTTGGTTGTTCTAGAGAAACAACTAATGCGTGTCTCATTGTAGCATAGCACGTGTTGAGTGATTTATTCTTATAGGACTAAGTAAGTCCTGTTACTGATTAAGGGTTTGGAATGTGCCCTTCATTTGGGCTTATGGTGCTCATCTTATTGAACTGCTTATGCTGATATGTTAAACCTCTGAAGCAAATTCATGATGATGCTCGGTAGCACACAGTCCAGCCCTGTAGGGAACATTGGTGGCTCAAAAGAAACTCTTGTCTGAGTTTCAAAGCACAACTTGTTCTTTAGATGCTGGTGAGTTGAAGAGCTTAAAAAAAATCACAGCTATTCACCAGAACAAAGTATGAACTCTGTTACCCTCTTCAAGATAGATCCTGTCCAAGTTTGCTTGAGAACTGAATTACACTAGTTTACAGACTTATTTGGGGTACATATTCATGTCTGTCTTCTCTTTAATGCTCTCTCTAGACAGTCAATCAGCTGGCTCACGCACTTCACATGGATAAAGATTTGAAGGCTGGCTGTCTGGTCCATGTCTTTTGGCCCAAGTCAAAGTGTGCCCTGCTGAGAGATGATTTGGTTTTAGTGGACAGGTATCTTTTCTGTTCTAGTAAATATTTTCTTAAAGATACTAGCCATTACAATGTTTAGAAAACAGATTGGTTTAGATTCAAAATTCTTGAAAGTCTTTTTTGTATGAAAGGATAGAGTTTGTTCTTTTGTATGTATTGCTTGTCATCTTCCTCCTGATTCTGCCCTTGTAGCAATTGGAACAGACAAGTGTCTTGTGACTGGGCTGAAAACGGGAATAGCTTTTGGCTGAGGATACTCTACCTTTAAAACAAAACAAACAGTATGGAAGTGTGAATAAGGTTGTTGACCTTTTGCCCATTTCCTTTCTTGAAACACTTCAGGCTGATCATGTCAAGTATGAACAATGTGGACTTCATTTTTAAAAGCTTCTGATAAGATTTGCAGTGCCTACATACCAAAGTGACCTCAAAATGCAGTTGTGACTATGGCCAACTGTGTGTGCCCTGTGTTAGGCTGGCATTTCCTATGTGTTGATGTGTTTAAAGAATTCTGGAAGTGGTAGCTTTGCCCATGCCAAGTGCCCTTATTTCTGGCCACTGCATTATAACCTCTTAGCAGCTTTTCAGACCTTCAGCTGATCTGTACCTGACATGTAATCAATAAATACTGAATTTGAGAGTAATTCACACAGGTCTCAGTGAATTTTTAAGTATGATTTCTTCAAGAAAAAGACATTCAGAGTGTATTCTAATAAATTGCAGTGGTTTTTGTTCTGTCTCTGTCTTGTACTTTGAAATCACTGGGAGTTTGTTATTATTTTCTTTGGTGCATGATCTTGGATTTGCACAGCCTCTGTTGCTAAAGGTAAAAAGTAAAGGGAAAAGAAAAGAGTATATATTCTGAGAGAGCAGGTACTTGAAAAGAGTAAATCATCCTTTTACTGTTAAATTGAGAAAAATTGAACCAGCAGTAATTTAGGTGTTGCAAACATGACTTAATACCCATATGCCAATTAATGTTTTTGTTTTTTTAAATGGATAGCACTATGGTTTTACTTCATTTTGGTTTCTTCCTAAATCTATGCACAGCTTGCATAGCATAGTGGTTTAAACTTGGACTTTATCAATGAAAAAAATACTTTATAAACTATAAATTTTAAAATTAAAAATTAGGATCCAAGGAGGGGAACCATTGTGTGTGGCTGTCTGGGTTTCTGATGGACTGCCTGTCGCTTTACTTGACATTTAATTATATGTGCATACTTACTAATCAGAAATTGAATTTTGGAATGAGTAGGTAGTCTAATGATTAAGTAACTGATAAATTCTAGATGGTAATTAGCTCGTGCAATGTTTACTTCAAGTTAGAGGTAGATACAAGATACAAACCTCTGTGACTTCTTGCAAGGCCCTTAGGCATTTCCACTCTGTTTCTATCAGTTTATAAAAATCAGCTACTTCTTTGCTGTGTAAATAAGAGTTTGTGTTTTCTGTTGTCAACAGCCCTGGCACAGATGTCACTACAGAACTGGACAGCTGGATTGACAAGTTCTGTTTAGATGCTGATGTGTTTGTCCTGGTTGCCAATTCTGAATCAACTCTCATGAACACGGTATGATGTGCAATGATTTTATGCTACTTCTTCATTTAAATATTCAGCAGTTCCATAACCAGAATAGCTGAGACCTTTATAGAAGATGAATCACTGCACTTAGATCTTGTGAATAGGATTTGAGGGTGGGAGTCAAGAAATAATGTGTATCTCTCACTATGAAAAGTAGAATGAAATTTAAATTTCTTACCGGCTTGGCTTTTTCTGCCTTGAGCGTCATAATGGTCCTTTACAGTTCAGTTGTGTTTTTGATAAATGGATGAGAGAATGCTTGTTTTGCTTTGCAATTTGTTGGTATTTATTACCTGAAGACACTTGTATTATCAAAGAAATTACGGAGTATTTAATATCCAGAAATACTCCATAAATTCAGTAAAATACGCAAACTAGGTGAAGGGAGTTGAGTTCTTGTCTTGTTCCTCTCTCAAGAGAGGGTGAATTCCCTTGACACACCTTGTGTTGAGGATGAGTGCTGCAGGTTCCCCTCAGTGGGCTGTGTTTTTTCTGAAGAAGGTGTTGGTAATAAGGGTTCTGTGCAGTGTGGAGAGCTGAAGATATTTTGATGTCTTTGTTCTATAAAGCCTTGTTTCAGGAGAGAGAAGAGTGAACCTTGCATCCTAAATATTGTAGGACTTGTAAGAGGAGAACGTTTAAGGTGACCAGAGGAGCTGTTGGGATATTCAAAATACAAGACCAGAAATTTGGTGTAATTTTGTAGTGATCTCCAGTTTTGACTAAACTAAGTATTGTGGATGCTGACAATAGAAGGTTTCTAAGTTATTGCAAGTGCCAGAATGCAGAGTAATGCTGCTGAGAAAATCCTTGATGATTTTTATTAAGCCTACTGCAGACAAATAATATGTTCTGGTTGTTCTGAGCATAGCTGTGACCTGAAAGGCCTGAACTTTCTGACTGTTGAGACAATTTTTAATACAATAAAGAACTGAGTGTGAAAAGACAGTATTTCTTTGCATTCTAGCAAATTAAAATAGTTTGGTAGAAGTCTGAGAAGAATGTAAGTTTAAAATCATTACATTCCATCTTCTGAGCTGAGTCCACAGAGTCAAATGCAAGATATGTGATTTAGAATAAAAAGAAAATTCTTAAGACATTCAAGGCAAAGAGGATTTGGCACCACTGTGGCCATGTCTTCTCTATTATGTCACAGGAGTGACATTTCTAGACTTTTACAAAATCTGTAAATTGTTTACATTATATATATATAACACAGTTGTTGGGGCCTTTTAATTAAAGGAAAAAGAAAAATTATTTCAGTGAACATCTTATTGCTATGTAGATAACATAAGTTATCCTGCAGATAAAGCTTTCGACAACTGTGTTCTCATGCTTCTTAAGCATTGTTTTTGCCTGTTACCATAACAGGTTTGAGAATACTTGGCATTATTTTGCCACACTACCAGAGATTTTTTTTGTGAAAATGTGATTCTTCTACTATTCTCTCATAAATTCTTCTCAGACAAAGTTCTGATTTCTGCAGCAGTGATCTGGTTTGCCCATGCTTATTCCCAGCTGATGGAGAATAATGGATCTCCAGTGCTGTGTCCAGGATATGTTGTAGTGTCCTGTTGCAGTCTGGAAAACTTTATGGCAGCCCAGAGATTTCTTCTGTTTTAGCTTTTCTGATTGGGGACTCACTCCATCACGACTTACCCATTATGACTCTGTAAACAGCAATAATGCGTGGTAGGTGCAGACAAGAGACCTAAATACACTTAGTTTTGTTAAATTAAGTCATTCATCAATGACTTTCTTTGCTGTGTCTCAACCATATGTCCTCTACATACTACAGTGAACTACAGAGAAGTAACAGGAAATGTTTTTTGAACTATTTATTGGAAGTTTTCTTAGTTTGTTTTTTTACCTGTTTTTAGAGGAAGTTGCAGTGTCTCTGACTTTTAGCACTGGCGTCAGTTTTAAGACATTTGATGACTTTTGAACTACCCTAAGCTGTTATGTGCTGATTATCTGTGTGTTCTAATGCTGATGAATTCTTTGTAATAGACTTTTAAAAAGCTGGATGAACTGCAGAATCTGTTACAGAAAAATGTGTGACTCTGGTTTGCAAGTCTGGGGAATTTTCTGTTTGTGCTTTAATTCTTAGGAGAAACATTTTTTCCATAAAGTGAACGAACGACTTTCCAAGCCAAACATCTTCATCCTCAATAATAGATGGGATGCCTCTGCATCAGAACCAGAGTACATGGAAGATGTGAGTGAATTTATGGCTCATACGTGGGTTGACAGTTAATTAATATGTATTAATATTACATAATATTATGTACACCGGCTTTGTCTTATTAATAAAAGGGTAAGTTACATGGTCAGAAAATGGAAATAACCTATTCCTCATTCTGACCAAAAAGCAACTTGGAATTCAAATGACAATATATGCAGGCAAGTAAGAAAATGGGAGACTTCTTTAGAACCTTTTTCCTCCACAGTTAAACTTGTTTTTTAATCTTATTTGTATTACCTTTTGTTTCTGCAGTGATAGTGGAACCTGAGGGCACAGTTTATGCTTTTATACCTCCATAGAGTAGCTGGGAAAGTACAGCATTAGATGGGAACAGTTTGGATCTTCAGATCTTCCCAACAGCAGCCAGCTTGCAGTGAGAATTACTTCTCCGTGTATGGGGAATGAAGGGTTTACCCCAGTAACTGGCTGAGATCTCTTAAGTAAATACAATTGTTGGAGGAACAGAACAGAGTCCAGGTCTGTTTAAAGGAGTAAAAGCAGCTGCTGCCTCTGTAGGGTTGGCAGGCGTTGGCTGTCAGAGGGGTGGTTCAGCATCTGTTTCTGACTCTGATGTTGTGATGTGTTGACAGCTCAGATTTTGCCTTTTTCTCATGAGCTTTTACCTTTTTCTTAGGTGCGTAGGCAGCACATGGAGCGCTGTCTGACTTTCCTGGTCGATGAGCTCAAAGTTATTGATCCTGTAGAAGCCAGGAATCGCATCTTTTTTGTTTCAGCAAAAGAAGTTCTGAGTGCCAGGAGACAAAAGGCCCAAGGAATGCCTGAGGGTGGTGTGTAGGAACTCCTGCTTTTCCTCAAATACAGAAAAACACTATAAAACCCGATAAATATATTTAAGATGCAGTCCCTGCTGTAAGGTACTGCTGTCTCCCTTATGGTCTGTTGTTTCACAGGTGAAGCACTTGCTGAAGGATTTCAAACAAGATTCCAGGAATTTCAACATTTTGAGCAGATATTTGAGGTATTTATGATGGGCTTTTTAGACTGCCTGGTTTTCATTGTAAAGGTAGCTTTTTCTTAGGCTTAGCATAACTATACTGAGCATTACCCATATTAGCAAGTGGAGGGGAGTGTAAGGTACTTAAACCATCTGCAGCTTTGGCTTTTCTGTGGGTTCTGTTCATACCTTCTCACCTTGAATAGCAGGTAGTTGTTGGAAAGCAGAATTATATCAGTGAGGGAAGGGACAAGAACTCTTAGCTCATGTTTTGAGATCTCAAGAGCAATAGAGTCTATGTAAGAACAGTCTTGAAACATGATCACTTACAGCCATGTGCTGGTAAATGTTTGCAGTAAGAAATTCAGTTTCATCAATGTAAATCTAAAAATACACTTCCATTTCTAAAGGCAGAGTTTTGAATCTATCACCATTATTACCTCTTAGCTCTGTTACTCTCATCATTAACACTGTCCTTGCATCCTCCGTGCTGTACAGAATCCACCCTTCCACCTCAGTTTAGCCATATTCATAGTTGGAGTTCACAGTTTCTACAGAAGCAGGACTGGATAGACAGTTGAGTGGTTTCTTTGTTATAGGATCCATTTGACTTGCTAAATTTGATAACTAATTAACTAAAGCCATTCTTGGATATCTTAAGGAGGACTCTTTGGTATTCCTCAATGGTTTTGTATACGAGTATTTAAAAAAAACAGAAATCAAACTGCCTCTGAAAAGTGTTTGTTCTTGCATTACAACAAACCCATTTGACCTTAGCAAAACTGAATTATGTAATGATGTGGGTATATCAGAAAGGTTTTAAAGCAATAGCTTGATTTGCTCTTGCATAAGCAAGGAAATGTCAGACTAAATTTAATCCTTATCCACACTCATCTGATAAGTGACTGCAGTGTTGAAATAAAGGGTTTGGGTACTGGCAGGGCCTGGCTCCATGAGACATGGCATTTCTTGTGTCACTAGCTATAGTCAGACATGCATGTTTTTTGCAATTTCACAACCGTAGTAGGAAACTTTGAGCCAGCAGGAAAAAAGTGGAAATCGAGCTTCTAAATCAGTTACTGTTCATTATTGTATTTTGCCATCTGCTGTACCCAAAGCTTTTTTGACAAAATCTCTTACAATTATAGTTAAGCACTCAGTGCTTAGAAGACTTGAGTATGAAGATGGATGATGACTTATTAAATGATGTGATGCTGTGAGTGCTCAGCACATTTGTAAATCAGATGTCACAGACTCAAGCTGGCCGCCACAATGAGAAGTATCTGTCACAGGATCACAACCATGACAAGTTTCTGTGGCAGAGGCTGGGACAAGGAACAATTCTATGACAGCACTGCATCAGCTTAAATCAACCTTTTTTCTTCTTTCACAATGCATTACGTTTGCTGCATGCCTGACTCCAGCAGTGAGAGTAGATTCTGTAGTGTTTTTCCCTTCTCAGCTGTGTTTCATCCTAAAATCATTATTAATAGCTTTGAATAGGGGTGTGATCCCATCATTTAAAGAGAATGACAACTCTGCTGAATTGAGATTGCCAAAGCAGTTTCAATTTTGAGTGCTCGCTGTTGCAGCCTCTTTCACATTCAGGGTTTGTGGCAGTTTCCTAAGTTACAGAGGCAGTTTGTGTGCTTTTAAAGCAAGGCTGAGAATGAAATGGTTTACCAGGTCTGAAGCCTTCAGACCTGATACTCAAATGACTGTCACCTGAGCTGATAAAGTAGCTGACAACTGTTGTCATCAGTTCTGCTTGCCAGCTCTAGGCTCTGTATTAATGAGGAATCTCAGACTGCAGGGAGAGCTTTCTGTGTGAAATTCTCACAGATAGTGTGCCTTTTGCACTGCCAGACCAAACTCAGATGCTGTACAGCCCTGGGTACAGCCTAAGCACTTCTGACTAAAGCACTTCACATTTACTCTGTTTCCTGACAGAGGAGCTGCAAGTCCCAGCAATTTGGATTACATTCCACTGTGTGAAAAGGAAGGGATGAGAGCACAGATGCTTCTGTCTGTCCTCATCAAACACTGATTCCTTCCCTGCCTCAGTCGGTCTTGCCTTTCGCTCCTTGTCCTGTGCAGGTGCCTTCCTCAGACTTCCCAAACATCTCTCACTTTTCTGTCCAGCTTATATCTCTCGGTAATCTGTCATCTCACAGACCTGTCCACATGTGCCTTGTTCCCCCTGGCTGTATCTGCTGGGTTTGCTCCTCCTGGATTCTCTCACCCTGCTTTTGTCTTCACTAAATTTGGACAGCTTTTCCCTCTTCTCCATATGGGCTGAGAAGAGGAGCTGTTATTCTCCAGTACTTCCACATTCCTGATTTTAGTCTCAGTTCACTTATGGGAAAGCCTGTTCATTCCAGGACTGATATGAGCTCAGTATAGATAGAATCTTAAAAAAAAATAATTAAAATATCTAGAAACAACCCACCAGTGCTAGTTAGTTGTGATATGAGAAGAATTTGGACTATTTTTGAAAGGCTTGTAAGATTTATGTAGACTTTGTGTGAGGGCAACAATCATTCCAAAGCTAGATGAAACATGTTTGTCTGCAAAGCACAGGGTGGTTGAAGTTGCTAAAAAAAACCAAACCTGGTTCAGGTATTACTTGAAACACTTGTAAGCAGCAGGGAAATTAAGATTCTAGAGATTCATGCTTTAAAAAGTAATGCTGCTATGTATGTCAGCTGTATTGCAAAAAGGAGAAAGGCAGTCTTAAAGCATTGAATTCTTGGATCAGTTCTGAATTTTTATATTGGGGAGTAATAGAAAGTAGTCAGTGTATTTTCTGAAATTTACAGTGAGGTACATAGAATGCCTGATTGAAACAGCAAAGAAAAGCCTGGATCCTGCACTGTGTGCAGTAGCACCTTGAGGATATCCTACATAAAACCACCCCCTCCATGCCTTAGGTTGGGGTGTTTCTCAAAAGTACTGGCAGCAGAAGTGATGTGGAAACAGTGGAGGAGGGAGGCAGGGTGGAAGAGTACTCCTGTCTGTAGAGGGGAGTGAAGGCAGAGCTGGAATGAGGCAGCTGCTGCAGAGCTGTTCCCCAGCACTGCCCAGAAATGGAATGTGGAACGTGCTGGGCACTAAACGACTGTCCTGTGCTACTGGCAGTGAGCTGGAAGGTAACTGGTTTTGGTTAGACTGTTGAAACAATTTATCTTGGTTTCAATACTTATATACAGACAAACAGAGAAACTGCTGCTGTCCCCCTCTTATCTTTCCCCATCGTTTAACTAACCTTTGTGTTTTTCCTAGTGCTGTAACTTGGATTTTCTGATTGTGTTGTGAGTGATTGTCATCCTTTTATCTACCACATACTAACGTTGGGAAGACTCTGCTCTGTGCCTAGTCTAGCTCTTACAATGTGCTGATATTTAAGAAACTCTGGCCTTTCATTGCTGATTTCTAGATCTGCTTCGTCGAGGAACAGGGACTATTTTACCCATTTTGTTTATTTTATTTTCATCTATTATTTTTAGATAGCTGAAATTTCTAATTACAGCATAGGCTAAAGTCATAGGCAAGTCTTCTAAAAACAATCCAAACCTATGCCATGAAAGCTGAATCCACAGATGGAGAACAATTTAAAAATCCCGTCAATCTCGTTTAAGGAAATCATCTGCTTGCTTTCTTCCCCTCAAACACAAGAGCTCTTCAGTCACTGTCCTGTATTTCTGAATTACTGTTCAATATTGAAGATTGATTAGAAATGGTATTGTTAGAGCATTTTGTACCTACTCATTTAACACTTCAGTAATATGCAAACAAGCTGATATTTTCAGGACTACTTAACTTTTGTTTATCCCATGAGAAAACCCTTGTTTCTTATTCCTAATTGTATATTTTGTTCCTGGATGGTCAGTATTGACATGAGAATGTCAAATTTTATTGACAGAATTGCCTCCTGAAAGTAAGACTTTGTAGTGCAACAAAGAAAACTCAAGCCAAGCCATATTTCTAGCATTCATATTTGACATTTGTAATTCCAAATAGATGGTTTTGAAAATTTCCTAAGGAGATAGATTTATCTTATGTATTCATCTGAGTTGGTTTTTTTTGGTTTGTTTGTGGTTTTTTTTTTGTTACATTATTCATTTATTTTAAAGAATGATAACCTATGCACATTACTGTGAATGGACACGAAGGCAGATCTGCTGCTATAGACTCGTTTGAGATTTCAGTTTCTGTTGTCTCTTAATTTCTTTATGCTTTCTTCTTCTTTACTTCTCACTGGTTTAAGTTCATGATAAAAGTGGCAGCATGTGCTTTCTGACAGTGAAATTCCTGATTGTGTTGGCATGGAATTGCAGTAATGTGTTGTGGCTTGGGCCCCTCGCAGGAGTGTATCTCGCAGTCAGCCGTGAAAACCAAGTTTGAACAGCACACTATCAGAGCTAAACAGATAATAGATACTGTGAAAAACATTATGGACACCATAAACGTGGCAGCAGCAGAGAAAAGGTAGGTGGGTTGGAGGGCTGGTTGGATTTGGTTTGTCCAGATCATCTGAGGAGCCATTTCTGTGATGGTGATTTTCTTGGGCCATTATGGACTTTAAAGTTCACTTTTTCTGGTTGGTAAGAAACAGACAATTTCCCTGGTGTGTCAATATGTCAGTCTTACCATTGTTCACTCGTCCACTCAGTTGTACTCTTGGTCTGTGACTTCAGTACAGGGAACTTGGTTTAATTTGATGTTCTTCATTACTAATTTTACTGTGTGTTTTCAAACCTTTTTTTCAGAAATATTTAAAATATTAAGTTTTTCTAGTGGTATCCAGCATTTCAGAGGTGATGTTTGGGCCTGCTCTACTTTCATTAACAGTTACAGTGAAGAAAAAAAATGGAAGTATGTAGATACTTTAATTTGCAAGTGATTAGAATACTGTAAGGAGAGAGATGAGCCCAAGCTAACAGAGGCTTGTCCTCTGGCCCTTTCCAGATTGCATCCTTAAATATCCTTATTCTCTATTCACTCGTGTAATCCTTTAGTGCTAATGATAGCTGTTCATCTGCTCTGTCTGGTAGCTTCATGCATCCTTTGAGGTTTGCATATGTGTGCAGTTTTTCCTCACTTTTGTTGCCACCTTGTGTCTCTTGTACACAGTGAACTTGCTGTCACGATTAATCCTTCCCATCCATCTCCTTCCTGCCTATCAATAATGTGTCTTTGTGTTTCAACAGACTTCACTGTGCTGTCAAACACACTCATCCCCCTGAATATGTCAGTTTTTACAGACTGCCTGTTTACATACTGACTTGTCTCACATTGTCAGATCCCATGAAAACATGATGTGAAATGTTTGAAAATATGCTGATATTCTACTTCTTTCTGTCAATTGACTTAACCAAAACGTCTGTGGTGACACCTCTTAGTCTGAATTGTTATTTGTTGTTTCTGCTGGCCCTTCAAGATGAAATTGCTCCAGGTTTTCAGGAAGTTTTGATTAAGTGATAGGTCAAGGAATGCTGAAGACACTTATTTACTTATTTGTGACAAGGTTGGTTTCTGCCACGTCCCCTTGGCTTTGCAGGGTCATCAGACCCACGTCACTGTTAAGGAATGGTTGAATGCTATTTGTGAGCAGCAGTTTGATCAGATTTACCCTTTTTTAAAAGCACAATTAACAAGTTACTAAAGGCCTCTGATTCCCCACACCGTTTTTTGGTTGAAATTATTTGATAATACAGTGGTAACAATTCTGTCTGGAAATGATGGTTTTGAGTTGTGTTTGCTCAGCACAGCCTTTGAATGCTCACGCACATGGAACTGCCATGTACAGCCCTTCTGGAGCAGTGCCTCTGCTTTGGGCAGCCAGTGGCACTTGGGATTCCCCCTGGCTGCTCAGAAACCATCAGCTGGATGAGCCATGCCTGGTTAAGGACTCGTTTCTTTCCTGGGGGAATACATGGTGGTGATGGTGATTTCTTTTCTGCTACGTTAGAGTCCAGTCCATGGAAGAGCGAGAGGATCAGAAGGACAGGCTGGACTTTGTTCGAAATCAGCTGAACATTTTGACAGAAGACACCAAGGAAAAAATCAAACGCGTTACCGAGGAAGTCGAAAACAAAGTAAGTAAAGGCAGTGGGAACAACTTCTCACATCCAAGTGTTGCCTTCTCTCTCAGGCAGCTCCTTTTGGAGCCCACCCATCTCAGGAAATATGTTTGAAATGTCAGAATGTTCCTTATTCAATAAAAAAAAAAAGGAAAAAGCAAAAGCTTAAAATGACAATGTTTCCTGACTGTCAGGTGATTGAATGATTTCTTGGGACAGTTTGTGCAGCAGTCTGTTCTCACTCTGTCTGGAAAAGGTAGCAGAAACATTTCATGTGTTCTTCCAGGTCTCCTCTGCCATGACTGATGAGATTTGCCGGCTTTCAGTTTTAGTTGATGAATTTTATTCTGATTTTCACCCTTCTCCTCAAGTATTGAAGCTCTATAAGACAGTAAGTTATTTTTTTTAATGGTTTGAAGCCAGGCTCTTCGTCTTTCCTTTAATTTCTACTTCCGTATTTTCATAAATTGCATAGATTTTATGTGATTTTGAGCATTGCAGGATTTTTGATTGCTGACATGTGCATATCTCTACCCAAAACTGAAAAAGGTTGAAAATGCTTTCTGTTTTGTTTTTGTAAAGAAATTAATCTTTTCTTCAACATGTTTTTAGTAGTAGAGTGGTTCCTAATTTCATGTCTTCACTTCCAGTAAATAAGACTTTGCATAAATAATTTTCACTATTCCTAAAATCAGATAGATCCAAAAACAAAATGAGCTTTCAAACACTCAACACTTTTAATAAAAGCTGGTTTGAGTTTTTTTAACTTTTATAAATTCCTCCTCAAACTTAATGTTTTAAATTAAAGCACATGTATACCTGTTTGCCTCTTGTGCTCAGACTTTGCTGATAATGATGACTGCCATAGCTCCCCCCTGAAGTCACAGAATGTTCTGAGTTGGAAGGGACCCACAAGGATCACCGAGTCCAACTCAAACAAATGGCCTGTACAGGGATCAAACCCACAAGTTTGGTGTTAATAGCACCGTGCTCCAACTGGCTGAGCTCATCTCAGGCTGTTCCAGTCTGGCTGATCACCTGGGAGTGCTGCAATTTCAGGACTATCCCTGCTGTTTCACCCCTAACAGAGTATCCTGAGCAGGCCCCCGTGGGAGCTGGTGGGCTGGGTTTGTCCCTGTGCAGAGCAGTGGAATTGGCTCCCATCAAATGACACAGTAAGGGCTTTGCAGGGCAGTGGGTAGTGGTTTGCTTTTCACTGTCACAGTTATTGAAAGTACAGACTCTTACACTTTTCAATGTTTGCAGGGAAATCTTTGGTGTGTCACTTCAGTTAGGTCTTCAGTCCTAGAGTGCAGTTGGAAAGCATGGTATTTCCATGGAAACATGCTTTTCTTCCCACTGTAAATAACAGTGCTTAGTGAAACATATTCCTGCTCCATATAATGTAACTGATTGGCTAAATACAAATTGATGAGCTTGTGTTCTTTATAACACTTCAGGAACTGAACAAACATATAGAAGATGGCTTGGGAAAGAACCTGGCTGAGCGCTGCTCCACTGAAGTCAACGAGTCAATGCACCAGTCCCAGCAGGAGATGATTGGTAGGAGGAGGGAGGAGGAATGTTAACACTTGACATTTGAAAGAACTCAATCTAAGAAAATTCAGTTTTTAAAGAGTTTTCTTTCTGATCATGCTTAACATTGGTGCTGTAAAGGATAAAGGAAAAGCCATGATAGACAGGACTGAGTGTTTAGCTCAGTCCTCTGTTTCTGATACTAGCCAGTAACAAATGCTGGGGGAGAAGAATGATGAACCAGGGTAAATATAGGAATCCCTCTCCATTTTAGGGACTTCTGAGCTGATACAGTGCATCTGGTTTAATGGCTTAAGCAAGTAATAATGGACCTGTCCTTTGGAAACTCATCTAATCCTTTTATAAACCCATTTAAAATTTGGCTTCCACAAGAGATGCACCAAATGCACTAATTATTAGAAAATGTTTCTGCAGTATAATGCTCTCCCTAGGTCACTCCAGACCCAGAATGCAAACCAGTTCATTTTACAAAGGATTTGTGTACTCCCCTTTTTTTTTCTTTATAAGTAGTAACTATTGCACATCCATCCCTATTGGTCTGTTCCTGGTAATAAAAGATTCAGAGCAAGATCATGAAATTAGGTGAACCCTTCTGTCCTAATATGTAATAATGTTGCCTTTTCTGTGTGGCACCACAGAACTGATGGATAAATCAATTTTTTTTTCTTACTTCATTCCTATCTTTTGACCACTGATAGAGGTCTTTCAGTTAACTTTGAGTCTTTTTTTCCAGCAGTGCTTCCCTGGTGAGTTGATTTTCATGACTGTTTTCTTGTATCAGAGCAATAAATTTCCTGCTCTTTTAGGGTCAATCCTGCTGAAATGCCACTGATTTTACAAATAAATAAATAAATAAAGAACTGGTCAGTTTAGATTCTCTGAATTGAGAAAGCTGGTCAGCAGTGCAGAGATACTGCTTGTGAATATGCTCTTCTTCTAATGGTAACTCATCTTTACTGTTTGTTTTTATTTCTAGAAAATCTGAAACCATTGTTGCCTTCTAGTGTTCAGGATCAGCTCCACTTGCTAATTCCATGCAGGAAGTTTGACCTTAGCTATGATCTAAACTGTCATAGCCTGTGTGCAGATTTTCAAGAGGATATCATGTTCCACTTTTCTTTGGGATGGACTTCTCTTGTAAACCGTTTCTTGGGTCCTAAACAAGCTCAGAAAGTACTCCTGGGATTAGCAGATCCAAACCTACATGTGAGTTCTTCAGAGCCTGGGCTGCCTTGTTTTACCTCGATGAGAATATATTGATTTTTACTCTGTGCCAGTGCTATTCACATGCTTCCTGCTACCTTTCCCTAGATCCATTCTGTGAAATATTTTTGGTGAGGGTTGCTTTTATTGGATTATATTCAGGGTTAGAATGGAAGTAAAAACCTATTTTAAAATAAGTTGTTTTTCCTTTGGATTGAACCCTTTGAGTAGTCTATTTCATTTGTAATATTTGGATCCTTGGGCCAGAACCAGCCCTGCACAGACCCTTATTCTCTGTTGGAGGAATTATCAAAGCCTCCACTGCTCCTCAGGAGTCCTTTTCAAGATTTCTCTGCTGAAGGGTTTCCTTCATGTAAATCAAAGCCTGAATATATGAAAATAAAACCCATCTGTGTAGTTCCTTAATGCTTTTGACTCAGGCTGCCCTGTTCCCATCTTCTAGATCCCTCGTCCTTTAGCCAGCACCCCGTCTGCCGCCAGCCTTCCTGCCATAACTCCTGAGAACGTGCCCCAGGATGAATGTATGATTCCTTTGGTGTTGAGTTTAGCCTCGCTGACATCCCGGACCTCCATGAGCATCATCGTTGTTGGCGGAGTGGCAAGTAGCACTGGCAACATTCCTGCTGGAAGGGGTGGCAGAGGCTGAGCTGCTCTGTCCTGCTTGGGGTGTAGCACAGAGTGTGCCGTGGACTTGATGCTGGGCCAGATGAGCACTGGATACCCACAGTCAGTTCATAGTGAGAAACCAGGCTAATCACTCTGAGGATAGCTGGGCATATTCTCTCTGCCATAAGTCTTTGTTCAAAGCCTGAATTAAATGGTGATCTGATAATACCTTCTTCAGTTTGAATTTAGTTGGAGCTTTGCTTCCTTCATGAAAGAGCAGCAAGGCTTCTGTAACCTGCACATTCTCTGTGCCATTGGGGACCAGCTCATGTGAATGTAGCTATATTGCTCTGCAGTAATAATATGGAAAACATTTATTTTCTTAAACAAATCAAGTAAAAGAGCTGTGGAGATGATTTTTTAAAAATGGGTGGAATTTGCTTTCATTCTGTAGGGCAATTTATTTAAGCTAATAAAGATTTTGTTTTTCAGATTTGGAAGACCATAGGCTGGAAGCTGATCTCATTCTCCCTGAGCATGTATGGGCTGCTGTACCTGTATGAGAGGCTGACCTGGACCACTCGGGCCAAGGAGAGAGCCTTTAAGCAGCAGTTTGTGAACTACGCCACCGAGAAGCTGCAGATGATCGTCAGCCTCACCAGCGCCAACTGCAGCCACCAGGTGCAGCAGTAAGTGTCACACTGGGACAGGCCATTGGCACTGGCCCTGCACCTCAGTGTCCCTTGGCACTTAGTGGGAGGGGGTTTGAAGAGTTTAAAATGCCTTCCTGAAAAGGCCAATACCTGCATCCATGTGTGGTTCTGTGTGGTGCTCTAAAGGTGGTGACTCTTTGTCCAGCACCTTGCAATAGAGACATGAGAGATCATTCTGCTGGAGCCTGAGTTGCTCTGCCCTTGGAGTCTCTGGAAAGATGAGCAGAGCTTGTGCCCCAGGGGCTGCTACGGGCAAGTTCTGAGCAGCCAATCCTGGCACTTCTGCACTGCAGGAGATGAACTTCGATAAGATTTCTGAACTATTCCCTGAGCTACACAGGAGAGGTGTTCTGCACTCTGAGGGCTAGAGGGCGCATTTGCAGCCCTAATTTTCTGAAAAAATAATTCAGTCAAAACACATAGTTTCAAGAAGAAGCTAAGGAAGACAATCAGCCAGACATTACTTAGCAGACGCAGGTGGGAAAGTGTTTTGGAAAGAGAAAACAAAAAAATGGAATAGTAAAAAGTTAAGCTTCAGTAGAGGAAAGAGATCCATCTCCGTGTTCCAGCAGCTCTGTGAGGGCATGGAAAAGCTGCATTCAAACCAGTGTTCCAGCAGAGAGGAGAGGGTGCTTTGTCTCCTGCGTGAGATCCTGGGTGCTAGGCCCAGGCTGGTAACTGGGTTTGTTTTGGAGTCCTGGAGCAGGTTGGGAGCACGTGGCTAAGGAGGGATGTAGGATGGGGTGCCTCAGTGGGCAGGGCTGGAGCAATGTTCCTGTGAGCAGGACACTGAGTGTGGCACAGGGCACTGAGTTTGGTGCTGTGGGGCTGCTCTGGCACCTCCTGCCACAGCCAGAGCCCCATCTCAGACTCAGACCTGTTAATGTTCTATGAAAATGGCCAGGCACAATGTAGGCATAGACTGAGATACATTTGGTGTCTTGAGGGTTTTTTTCCTAATTTAAGAAGTAATCAATTCTCCTGCTTTATGCTATTCTGTAATCCCATAACAGCTGGAGGCTTTGATTGCTGTGTTCTGCATGCTGCAATGCCATGAGATTTTATTTCTTACTATTTTTTTAGCATAAACTTCTGTGAATCATGATTACTTGTTTTCACTTTAGGGAAATGGCCACTACTTTTGCTCGGCTTTGTCAGCAGGTGGATGTTACTGAGAAAAACCTGGAAAAAGAAATAGCTAGGCTTTCCAAAGAAATAGATCAGCTGGAGAACATACAGAGCAGCTCCAAGCAGCTGAGGTAAGGCTTGGTGTGACTGAACACAAACATCTCTTAGCCTTGCTGACTTCAGAGTGATCAGTGCTTGCTGTTACTCTGGTGTTGAACTAGGTTAGTTCAGTTGCAGAAGGGGATGCAAAGATACCCTGAACAGCTCTGGGTAAGTTAAATAAATGTATGCTGTTGCCTCAGTCAATCAGCTAACCTCCAAAAATAATATTTCTTAGGTCATCTTTACCCTTGTCTCTCTTTAGTGTGGGAGACAGGCCTTTGACCAGAATTTTAGTCTCCTGTAGGTAACTTGCAGGTGGCACCTTCCCAAATACCCCTCCCCAGAACAGAGCAGGAGAGCAGCTGTGCTGAGTCATCCAGTGCAGTACTGGTGGTGCCAGTGGTAGGTGTTTGCAGAGGAGGAACTTCCAGCAGTTGATGGTTCAGGCACTTGGAAGCAGCCTCAGCTGTAGTTTCCTGTTCTTTCCACCTGCTGAAAGGCTGCCCTGGCACTGGGCTGCTGCCTCCTGGCCTCAGGCATCCACCACCACTGTCAGGTGAACATCTGCCCCCACCCCCCCTTCTAAAATCCTGCATTGATGTTTTCTTAGTGCTGGGTGTGTCAGTAGAGGAATAGAAATGAAACACTGATGTCAATCTTGCCTTTGGCATGTTTGGGCACTGAAGTAAATCCCTTGCTTTTGTTTGTTTTACAGAAATAAAGCCATTCACCTTGAGAATGAACTAGATCGCTTCACAAAACATTTTCTTCAAAAGAATAAATAAAACATCATTGTGAACCTTCCTGCTGCTCCTTTGTAGGGCAAAGTAGAAATTCTACAGGTGACACTTCTATTCTGTGGAGGCACTTGAAATGATTTATATTTTTAATGTTGCTCTGGTGACAGTTGTAAAACTTGGGATTCTGATGGTGAACCAAACTGAAGAGCTGTGGTACTCTTGAGTGTTATGTTAGTTTTGCAGATTTTGGGTTAAAAATTACCTTTAAACACTAAATTCTTTTGGGTACTTGACAATAAAACCCCAAATCCTCACTTGTTTTCATGAGCATGTAGCAGTAGCAAGTCTTGCTTCCTGGCATCCAGGACTTTAGGCAGGGGAAGAGCTTAGCCCAGTCTCCTGCTTTCAGCTGCTTAGGGATTGTCCAGGCCTGGAGGGTGCTGGTTTTCCACGTAGATGTGATTTTGTTTAGTGAAGGGAAGTACAAACTTTGCATGGGAGAAGACTCCTGACATGTTTGGAAAGCAGATGCCAGTGTGTTGGGCAGCATTTCCTTCTGAAAGGGCAACAAAAGATGAGGGTGAACTGCACTAAGGAAATGCAGTGGGCTCAAGGCTCCTCTCGCCACCTCCTTGAGCCAAGAGAGCACTGATTACACGAAAGTGAACCTGTTTCTTGCAGTTGGTAGAGAAGTGAAGTGGTCCTTTGCCAGTGAGCACATGGCTAGAACCATGATCAGGTGAGCTCAGGTGTGTCACCACCCCAAGCTCACAGCCAGGCACAGCAGGGTTTGCTGAGATGCTCTGGGCATGATTGGTGTAGGTTGGGTAGGGAAGCTCAGGGTGCCAGGAGGGACCTGGGGCTCTTGCTGCTGCACTCAGGGAGCAGGACATGGTGCAGCCACATCACTCCCTGCCCAGCCCCTCTGCTGTAGAACAGGTCTCCTCTAGGTCAGACTCCAGGCAGCTGTGCTGGAGTCCTTTACTCACCTCCAACAAAGCCTCTTAAAAAACCTCCTGCTGCTGCTGTCTGCTGTCATTCAACATCTACTTTTTTCTAACTAGACTTTTTAAAATTATTTTAAAAGAAAAGCGTTTTCAGAGTATTTATATATTTTTATGGCAGTGGTAACATTGACTTAAGTTAAAGATTCAGCTCTAAGGCATAGGAGTTTGCTATTTTCCAGTAACTAAGGGCTGTCTCATCAGGAAGCAGATGTAAGATGTAATGCTAAAGGAATTAATGGAAGACAGCAGTTCCACCAGTGTGTTCAGGGGTTTGTTCTGATTGTGCATGGGGAGTCCTGGGGGTTTGAGGGAAACTGTGGCATTCAGCCCTGAGTAACAGCCCAGCCTTGGTGTCGGTTAGGGCACAGCTGTGTATCAATGCTCTGTTTGTGGAGCATTTGTATTGACATTGTATCAAGATAAAACTTTCAATGCATGTGTTTTACAGTTATTTATTAAAAGAAGTCTTACCCCTGTGTTCTACTAAGTTCTTTGGCAGCTCTGTCCCAGGTGGAGACCTGCATATCACTCCCACAGATAATGCAGGTCGTGTGTGGCTGCTCCATCCCCAGCCCAGGGGCTGCTCTAATACAACACTGACAGCTGAGCCAGGCTGGTTAAAAGCACTTGTTTATTGGTTACAATATCAACTCATGGCAACATCTTTCACTGAGCCACTGTACAAATACAAAGAAAAAGATCCATCGTGGAAAAAAAAAAAAGAGCTATAAACAAAGTTCATAGCAAGTGATTTTTTTTTTGTCACAGGGAAGTCTTTTTTTTACAACAGCACTGGTAAAGAACAAATGGCACAAGTCCCTGGTTTTTTAATAGCTTAAATAAAAGCTTTAAGACTGTTTCTGAATACATACACAATCCAAAGGCAGTGCAGAATCACTTCATAATTGGTAACATTACCGAAGTTTTCCAAAGTAGTCAGCAACAAGTAAAAACAAAACAAAAAAGCTGATGAGAGATGCTGGGAACTAAAGGCAAAGTAAAATTAAGCATGTTTAGAAGCACTTTGCTTTGGACTCCTTTGGATGTAATATGTACTACAAGTGTTCAGATGCTTTTATTTAAAAAAAGAACAAAAAAAGAACACAAAGAGAGCACCATTGTGTAAGTAAAACAAAGGCTTGAAATACCTAAGACTATTCCACCGAAGTCCATATTAGTTAAAACCTAAACATACTGTGTGGTATAAGAATGTCAGGCACATGTAATCTGTTATCAGTTATATCAATTAGTAACACTGTTCACACATTTACCATAACAACACTGCATTAACATTCTGCATGTATTTTACATAACCAGCAATTGGATAAAAGGCTCTGGTGCCTCTGAAGTGTAGGAGGAGTGTGACCAGCATGCATGCCAGAGTACTGGATACACAGTGCACCATCAACCCATGCTAAGTACTTGGACAGGAAATGCTATCTCAAAACCAGCCATTCTGCTACACAACCATTGATACCAACTAGTCTGATTAGCCAAAACTCTCACCAACATCTTAAAGCACAGCACTAAACCTAGTGGAGGTGACAGTGTCCCCAGAGAGGACAAACTACAACTCTTGGAATGTTTTCATTCCACCTTAAAGTAATTAATGTGAACTTCATGGTGGGACGAGCGGTTACACAACCCAAGGAAAGAGTCAACTACTTCCACCCCATGCATTACAGTAAGGACTCACTGACCTGCTGCTGCTCCAGCTCAGCTTTGCCAAGGCAAGGTCAGGCCCTGTCCTGTGGCAGGAAAAGACTCTAATTCACGTTCCCTTTGGAGTGGTACGGATCCTGTACGCGGAGCCATCAGCTCTGCCAGCACTGCCCTGGAGCTGCAGTTCAGCACAGCAGAGGACAGCAGTGTTTGGAAGGAAAAGGGCTGCAGACAGATGGAACCAGGCCACGTTACTGCAGTACATGAGCAAACATCAGCACGAAGCCACAGCAGCTTTCTGTGGTTTCCAGAATCTCAAACCGCTTTCTCCACCAATAAACAGCCATCCAAGGCTACATGGGAGCAAGGCCAGGTTGGGCACTTGCCTGAAGGGAGAACTCTCTATTGCAAAGTTATATCACATTAGAAAATGCTGACAAACTCTACCAGAATAAAATAAATCTTGTTACACCAAGCACATGGCTCTGCTTCCCAGCCATAACAGATTGCCTTTAGAAGAGAGGCTGGGCAAGAGTTACTCTGCCACTGTTTGGCACAATGCTCTTGGTTACTCCAGTTCTGCAATGACACAACTTATTTGAAATTCAGCTAAGGATGCAGTCTGGCTACAAACTTTTAAAGCCAGTGAAGATGTGCCCACTCATGCTGCAAGACCTGCTGCAAGTAAGTTTGCTGTCATGGTATCAGAAGTCACACAAGCTGCACACCTGGGCCCATGTTAACTGCAGGCACACACCAGTTTCTCTGAAATTCAAAGCTGGGGTAAAACCTATCAAGGGTTATTTTTTGCCTTCTTTTAGGAGGAGTTTGAGCTTTTACCGTAAAAGCCACCTCCACTTTAGCTTGGGCATCAACCTCCAGAGGTTCCTGCCAGCTGTCTGAAGAAGGGAATGCTGCAGCCTGAGTCATTCTGTGGCATCACACAGTACCTGTGGTACTGGAATCTGCAGGCTTGAAAAACAACCCAGGGCAGTAATGGAACAGCAAACATCACCTGGGCAGGATCTATCACAGGCTTCCTACAGGCTCCAAGGATGCACCAGATGCCAATTCCCCCGCTGTGCTCAGGCTTCTCCCAGGTCCCTCGTGTGCTGACACCGGAGCCCCTCAGACCTGGGGCGAGGAACAGAGGCAGGCAGAGCTCTGTGATGCCGTTGGACACCTCAGCAAGTAGTTGGCATTCCTTAGTATTTACTTTAAAAGCAGCTGAATCCAAGAGGCAACAGCCATCCAACAATGACAGTGAAGTTATTTGCAGTAATACCTGTCCGAGAGCCATTACCACTGTTACAGGCTACCTGAACTGGTAAGAAAAGTTATATACAGCTGTAAAATTGGTTTTGGAGTCTCACAAGTAGAAACCAGTTTTAATACCAGAATGTAAAAATGGCACCTATCTCGGCAAAGGTGTTGACTAGGAAATTGGTTCAAAACACACTTCTACGGAAAAAAATTTTTTTAGAAAAAGAATATTTTCTTAAAATTCCTTAGTAATAAATTTCCAGAATGATTCACTCAAGGCAGCTGTGAGTTAAAAAAAAAAAATAATCAAGTGCACCACTAAAAAATAAACTGAGTCTGCAAGATCCCAAAGAGCTGCTCACTTGAGAGACTTACAAGAATTCCATAATAGTTCTATAAATGCAGACAGATCACAAAGCAAAACACTGAGGAATTCCTGTGAGACACAATACAGTGGGATTTTGGTCCTAAACCACAGGCTGCTGTTAGGAAATGTTCCTTCTCCAGTATAAGCAGCGCCTTTTTCTTATTTTAAAAGTGAATTTACCGTGATTGATGACTGGTAGATTTATTGGCACCTTCACCATTACAGACATGGCGAGTTTACAGGCACAGTCTGGAAGTACTGAAATTTAGGATTAAAAAATGTCAGAAACTTGACAAAAGTCATTTCAGCCAGAAATCCACATGGATATACTACAGGATTCTGGGCCCTTCTCTTTCCTACCTGACCCAGAGACACCCAGACTCTCCATCAGTTGCAATGAATGATGACTAACATCATCTTCCAACCTGGTGATTTAAAACTCACGTTATCTTTAAAATAAGTCACTTAAGAGAAGCCAACAGACTTAATCCTCCATTCCAAAATAGCCACAGATGTTCAGATTCCCAAGGGAACATCCACTGTGAGTGCAGACATGCTGCCAGGCACCAAAAAGTTAAGCAGCCTCCCTGGGCAGTTTCAAATGGGCATCAGTCACAGGATTTTCCTGTCTCTGCACTGAACTGTACTTGGTGAGATTTCTAAGCAACTGACATCAAAATTAGAATCAAGTCAGGAAAGGAGCAGAAATGGCTATTTAGAGTGCTGGAGCTGCAGAACATCTGGCATCTCACAACCCCCATGGCACAGCCCTCAGTGACCACACAACAAGCACATATCCTCAGGGTTATCCTGGGAAGTCTTCAGGGGTCACACAGGTGCAGTTAAGTTACACAATTCCTTTGGTAATTCACACTGCACAGAACTGACAACGAGCACTTCTGGCTGTGGGGTGCTTTGGCAAGTTCCGAATTTGGAGGGGAATTACAAGCAAATAATTGCACAAGTAAATCCTCTTTAGGAATTTAAGCAAAGTCCTCCTGAATTTCTCAGTTGGTGTGGAACAAGCAAGCTCTGCAGACACTGCTCTGAGCAGCAGCCAAGTCACTGAGAGTGCAGATCAGCTGGAGCTTGTGAGGAGCCAAACCCACGCGTCTGGCCACAGCTGAGCTGGCCACAGCACTCGGCCACTTGGCTTCTGTAGCCACGGACTGCACGGAGTAACTGATGCAAAAACCTGCAGGGAGGAAGCTAAAATCTCTGGATTTACTTTATTTTCCAATTATTTCTGCTGTTGGTGCAAGTCTACCTGGCGTTAACTCCTTGGTGTTTGGAGGTCATGACTGCCAGTGGATGAACCAGGAACCACTGGCTTGAAGGAAGAACCCCCTGATCAAAAACAGGCAAGCAGGTCAAGAAGTGAGTGAATAAGGCGGTAGGTATTAACTGGGAGTCTCCAGGGCCTTTAAAAAAAATTCAAATGCCTTCCATTATAAAAAACACATACATACCACTGGCTTAACTTTATCTACAGTAAATTCACAAAAACATTTAAAACAGCAATCTAGTTCACCCACTACAAAACTCAGAAGTGACATCTCAGGTTAAAAGCAAAGCTATAAATGTAGTTCCTTAAAAAATGCAAACGTATTTCTTTACATACAGACAAATGTTACATGATTGGCTGCTATAATGTATATATTCTGTTATGTACAAAAAAAAGGTACAGGATTAGCAGACTGAGCACAAGCAAAAACCCTTCAAGGACAATCTAACCAAACCACCAAAAACAAAAAGACTGGCTCTTAGTTTGTCGGTCACCATGATTATGTGTGCTGGCCCCTTTTAAAAAGTCAGTGATTTCCTCCCCCCTCCCCTATTTCTTCACTTGATTTTTTTTTTCTAGTTTACAGAAAGCCTTTTTGTGTAATAATCAGTGAATAGAAAAACTTCACCTGCAAATACAAGGTAGAAATGTTATTTCACAGCTATAGGCTGCAGCATTGATCTCTCCAGATCTCAAATGGAGAATGTACATGTTTGGCTCCCAGTTAATTCCAGATTCTGAGAAAACTGTCCCAAGACCCTGTAGCTACAGCCATGCCGTCATCAGTAACACCTAAACAGCTGACACGGTTGTCATGGCCAGCCAGGACACCTGGAAAAGAAGAAGCAATGGAAGTTTAGTGTCTGCAAGATGTCAAGGACTTCAGTTGTTACTCTGCTCTCACAGGTAAGTCTTAAATGTACTAAAAAAGATACAATGCAAGATCTTAATTCTCCTTTTTGTCTTTACTCTGAGGAACCACATAGACCAGAACAGCCTTATCAAAACACCCAACAATAAGGTATGTAAAAATAGCTACACATAATACTGCTTCCATTTTTCTCTGTGCCCTTATGACTTCTCCATCCTGTCCCATAGATATCCTCTTCCCTACTGGTTTTCCCATTTTCTACAGTGCTGTCCACAATTTCAGCCATCAGGCACTTCCAAAATCCAATGTGATGTCTCCTGACAAAGCCCTGGAAGCATTAATTACCTTGAGTTTCCCAAGTTTTGCAAACTCTAGGGATTATAAATCCCCATATATTGTGACAAATGGAAGAGCAGCACTAGCCTGCCTCTTTCCTGCTTTGGTTCCGTTTTTTCTCTACCTCTTCTTGCCCTTGTCTGCTCTCCCAGGGTTCCCCATCCAGGTCTAGCAGAACTAAGGAAAAGGATCTATTTTCAGTCTGAATAGCAGAACCGATATTCTTGAACCAGGCCCAAGCATTAAAGTTACTGTAAGAAGTGAGAAAAAAAATAGCTGTGCTATAAACATGCTGTGTCCTGACAAAAGTGACTGATTCAAGGACCAGAAGTTTCCACTTTCCCTCTTTCCTAACAGCAGGGAATGCAAAACAAAAAGACTCCTGTAGCTACATCTGAATTACTGCCACTCATGGGTGCAGAAGTCAATGCAAACGTGTAATTTTGCACTACTTAATTCCATACACTTCAGTGAAATACATTTTCAGTAGATGCAATTTTGGAGGGCATTCCTCAGCCTCAAGAGCTGGGATCTCCCAGCACTGATCTGTTAAGCCCAAGAACGGGCCCGTTCTCCTGACTCATTTACTGCTCAAACCACAGACATGGAACTGAAATGCAGTGTGACTTCTGAAGACACAACCAAATGCAACGAAAGGATGCCCTTTCAAGAGAAAACAGTGTTAAAAGGAATCAAGCAGATTCCACACCACCAGCACCAGCAATGCCAGTTCAGCATTCTGCACAGATTCTGGCTGTGCAGGGCTGCCGAGGAGTGGTGTCCTCACCTGCCCTCTCCCCTTTGAGGGTGTCCCACACGTTGCAGTTGAAGTCGTCGTAACCCGCGAGCAGGAGGCGCCCGCTCTTGGAGAAGGCTACGGAGGTGATGCCGCAGATGATGTTGTCGTGGGAATACATCATCAGCTCCTGGTCCGCGCGCAGGTCGAACAGCCGGCACGTGGCATCGTCGGAGCCGGTGGCGAACGCGTGGCCGTTCGGGAAAAACTGCAACGTTTAATTGAGACGTGACAGTTTGGACACCAAAAAAATACACTGGTTGTGCGTTAGTTGAACGACATCACAGGATTATTGTACAGACAAAGGCAGAATGTTTTGTTTTTAAGAAATATCTGAATGTTGAAAAATGCATGTACACAGCTCTGCAAGGGAATGCCTCTGGAAGAGTCCTGGTGACACCTGAGTGCCTGGAATTGTAGCCAGGCAGGTCCTGTGTGTGCTGTAACAGGAGCCACAGGCGATGCCACTGACTCCTATAAAATGAAGCAAACCCCAGCTCTGCATATCCTGGCTGAAGGGGAACACAGTGTTCCATCCTGAGCTGGTCAGGAGGTTGGCTCAGCCAAGACTACAAACAAGCAATTCAATTGCCTAAAAAATCTCCAAATCTGAGTTACTCTCTCAACAGCGATATTGATTGAAATGGGAATGGAGAGCGCCCAGCACATCTCAGGGTCCAGGTCTAAGTATAGGAACTGCATTTTTGTACTGGTCATGTGTTTGGTATTTTCTCAGCCTTTTCAATTTTTCATGTTTATCAAAAACAGATGCAGCCTCGACTTAGATTTCTTTCTCTATTTACCAGAGCCTGGATCTTGCAGATCAGAACATAGTGTTACTGTGACAGAGGGGAAATACAATCCAGTTTCTAAATATTACCGAATTATTCCAGGGAATATTCAGTATCAATACTGATTTTAATTGCCTTCCAGAATATTTTGCTGAAAGCTCTCTTTGTCCAACAAAAAAACTTTAAGATGAGGATGCCTGGCTGTGTTGCACCCTCTCAGTATACTGCATAGATCTACAATTTTCAGTTTTTCACACACTGACACGCTTCAGAAAGTTTCCCTAGTCCATTCTTTACTTCTTAAAAAGAGTGATGTCTCAGTTACTGAATAGAAACACAGGTGAAACTATTCCAGGAACAGCACAGTGCATCACAGATAATGGCAATAATAATTCAGTTACAAAGTAGATTGTAACTTATTACAGAACCTTCTCCATTACATATAATTTAACATTCTCTACCGTAACTAATTGATTTTAAATCAAGGTAGCTCAGGAGACTCTAAGCTGAATTCATGCAAATGTAGCCTTTATCCACCCCCTTTCTTCCCACGTGGAAACAGGAGGATCACTTACACAAACTGCATTAATGTCTGACACGTGCCCTGTGAAGGACTGCCTGCACATTCCATCACGGATATCCCAAAGCTTCGAGGAGGCATCGCAGGCACCCGAGACAAAAGTCCTCATGTCTGGACTCAGAGAGAGGCTCATCACATCTCCAGTGTGCCCAGTGAATGTGGTGGTCTGCTGGCCAGTTTCAATATCCCACAAAGCACTGCAGATGAAGTTAACACAAGGTCTGTCATTATTTCAGAGTTCAAGTTTTAAATACAAATTAAGGCCCTGAAGAGAAAAAAAAAAAGAAGAAAGAGGGGGTGGGGGAAGGCCAAACGAGCTCAAAAACTCACCAAGTGGTGTCTCCTGAGCTAGTGACAATTTGGTTGTCATCTAGGAAGCGACAACAGGACAAGTATCCTAAAAACAAAACAGTTGTTGAAGGTTTTGACCCAGGAGTAATGACTGAGGGTTAAAATGCAAGAACAGCATCCAAGTTCTCCCACAGGCAGTCCATAACCAGCACAAGCATTGCCCAGCCCAAAGCAGGACTGTGTCCCCTGATGCAGTAACAGAGCAGGTGAGGCAGGAGCTGACCTGTGTGCCCGGGCAGCTCCCGGCTCACTCGGACGTTGCCCTCCCTGGTTTTCAGGTTGTAGATGGAGCAGATGTTGTCCAAGCCTCCGCAGGCCACGTAGTTTCCGGAGGGAGCGTAGGCACAGGTCATCACCCAGGAGGACCTCAGGGGGATGGCGTGCATCTGCAGAGACACAGCTCCTGGGTCAGAGCACACCAACACAGGGCAGCCCCAGTGCCAGTGTCATATCACATCCACCTCACTGCACCTGACACACCCACACCTCCTGGGGTGACAGATACCTGTCCTATCTGCAGGGCAGCTTTACACATCTTCAGTACCTTATTTCATAGCTAAGCTATCGTAAACTTGAACATTTACAATGTTTGTTTATTTTAGTTAAGATTTCTCTGTCCAGATTTTTTACATCTTTAAACTACAGATTGTAAGACAGGATGGTTGTCCCCATGGAGACTGCACAGTTTACAGAAGCACAGCTCCACTCCACACTACCTAAGCTTTTCCCTGACAGCTGTTTTTCCTCCTTCTCCTTCTTCTGCCCTCAAACCCAAAGCACTCTTGTAAATTCTGAGGTCGTGTATTTCTGTAATTCAAAACCAAGTTAGTTTTAGAAGCAACAGCACACAGGCAGAGAGATACAGCTACTGCACTAGCAAAGAGTGAATATGTTCCACATTATAATGTAATTAACTATTGCTTCAGAGATACAACCTACAACAAACACATCACTGGTGCTCACTTAGCCATGGAAGGAACAAAAAGAGATTGTCTGAATGAGAAACACTGCTTTTAGTTTTTGACTTGAAACCATGGTAAAAAACAGATGCAAGCCCATTCAAGCACACAATTTACACATGAATTATTAATAAGGATTATAAATAAATACCTTATTTGTTGTATAACTATCCCAAATAATTAATTTTCCATCTTGAGAAGCACTGACTAGTAGCCTAAATATGAACACAAAATAAAATGTGTTAATATAAAACAAAACAAAAAAAAATCTAAAAATAGACATACACCATGCATGCTTATCAAGTGATTCAGAAGCTTCATAATTTCTTTATTACCCTATGCTTTTTCATTTTTATTGGAGGGGTGCATTGGTTGGAAAAAGTCTGCAAAGGTCTAGATCTCTGTATCACCTAACTGAGGGGACTCATGATTAAAAATGAACAACCTGCTGAAAACACATTTTATGAACTCTCTCCACAACTGTTTTCATTATTCATATAACTACACAGTTACACAAAAACAAATAAGGAATTTAGGCAAAAATAAATCTTGAGAACAGATTCTAGATGAATTCCCCTCTGAAGGACATGATACAGAGCAAACCACGAGGCAGTGTTTGCACCTCACATCAGCTGCCCTGAAGGTGGCAAAACAGAACTTTGTTACTTTTCCCACTATGTACAAAAAGATCTCTTCTTTAATGAAATAAAAATTTGTCAGTAAAGTTTTAAAATCCCTACCATAGAAGAATTATTCAACACCTTGGAAAGTACAATATCCAGCATTCCAAAAAAATATGCCTCATCACATACTCTCTCTTGCTTAAACTGACTCAAAAACTGAAGTTTAAATTGAAAGAAGGAAAAGGCAAAATATCTATGGCAAGAACAGGTAAAGTCCCTCTTCTCTGAGCCCCCAGCAGTGGTGCTCTGTGACCCCCATGAGGCTCCCAGGACCTGCCAGTGTGAAGGTGCCAGTGTGATTCCAGCCTGTCACTGGCAGCTCCGAGGCTCCCCAGTACAAACCTGGAGTCAGATCCCCAGTGCATGGCATAGATTTTGGCTAAGTGACCTCTGAGTGTGCGCCGGGTGCGCATTTGGATTCGACCCACAGAGTCCAGGCTTGTTGTGATCTAAAAATAAACAAAACAAACCCCTGAGATACTGGGAACTATTTTTAATGTGCAAGATAACAAAAATACACTTGAACTTTGATAGAGTATTATCTATCTTGGCACACAACAAAAACCATTAAAAAGTAAGATACTGGTGTACACCCAGCAACACTGACACAAACAGATTTTACAGAAGACAGACATAACACACTTCACAATGGCTACAGTGAAACTTCAGGAAGCTCTTTTAAAATACTTCCATGTTACACGATTTCAGACTATAAAATCTGGAAGTTTTCAATTTAAACCAATGAAAGAAAATGTTCCAATATTTACTCCACTGTTCCTTTTTAAAGCATGGCAGAACTTTATATGCAAAATAATTCTGTTTCCAAAAAAATACTAAAAAATGTTTAAGTCTTTCTAAATATATTTAACACAATAAACATACTTAAAAGGTAAACTGGAAGCAGGATCTATTAAGATGGTGGGGGTGTTTTGACTGGTTGGGGTTTTTTTGCTGTTTTGTTTATTTGGGGTTTTTTTTGGTGGGGCTTTGTTTAGTTTTAAATAACTGTATAAATACACAGTACATTTCCAAAGGCCTTTTTCAGTTTATTCTTTCAGTTACTGAACAGGAACATGCTAGAACCAAAAACTGATATTTTTATTTCCTTATCTCTCAAGTAATAGCCTACACAAAGAAGAGGAACATACCTGAGCAAGAGTTGTGTCACTACAGGCTTTCCTGGCATCCTGAAACAAAAGTTGGAACAAGTTGAATTGGAAAGGCAACACTGAGCATCAATTGAGAGGGCCTAAAGGAAAAGTAATTGTTGAGCTAAATTTCAACACACTCAAAGCCACACACCACCACCACCAACTGACATGCCAGTATTTCTTCTGTCACCCTAGTTTGTTTAATTGTTCAAGGAATCTAAAAAGCAATGGCACACAACGAGGGGTAGTGGAGGAAGAGGGACTTAAGAAGGGCCATGAGCCAGCAGCCTTTGAATCTCCTTTCTACAGACTATGGGATTCAAAGGCATTTGGAGCCATCCTGAAGTCCCAGTGCCTACCCTTTTCCCTGTATTCCTTCCCTGGGGTGGATGTGCTTGCTCAGGGTGTGCTGAGCACAAGGGAAGAACTGATCCACCTGGAAAAGTAACCACATATTACACAGGATTAGCAAGCTCTGTGCCACAGGAGGCTCTTGCACAAATGAAGCTCCTTGCTGGTTGGGAGAGGCAGGGTGAAAATCAGCAGGCAGGATCCGGGGAGCAGGTCAGACAGCAGGATTACCAAAGCTTAGTGATGATGTACTTGACACAGCTTGAAGGGAGGAAAATGGCCCAGTAACACCCTCACCCACTTCATGGAACAGGTGGTGCTCAGATCTCCACAGACACTCCATGGTTTTTCCCTTATCTCAGACTCTATGGACACAGGACTTGTTTGCTGCAGATATGATTCAACCTGACCTAGAACACAGACTTGACTTTTGTTTGTGTAATTCAGAGTCCCAGCCTGAGCCTCTGACACAGGTGATCTCCACTGAGCCTCACCTGCAGCACTGACTGTGCAAGACCTGGTTTTAGTCACAGCTGTGACTGCGCCGCTCCCCTGCGGCTCAGGGCCCGTCCCCAGAACACAGGAACAGCCACATGGCCAGCACCTCCTTCTGACAGAATGGTTTAAACTGCCTTGAGGTTAGACAGGAACTGTGCAGCACAAGCTCAAGTTAAAACTATCAACAACCCTACTGAAGGAGCAGCCAAGGAAGCCTCAACTCCTGGCAATTTCTCCAACTGCAACCAGTGAAGCAGCCACCCAAAAACAATGGTGCCTCTTTACCAGCACTTTGTGTGTCCTTCCAAAGTTCAGTCTGATCCCTCTGAGAGCAGGAACAGAAACATGTGCTCACACATTTTGGAGCTGCCTCAACACACCCAGGCTGGGATCTTCAGTTTTTTCAAGCTCTTACTTGAGAGTTACTTGACATTGCAACTTTAACATTTCTTAAGTGCATGTTTATTTTGACCACCCTTTATAGCTCTCCTCCCAAAAAACAAGCCTGAGAGTGGATTAAGTCATCTCAACTTATTTTTATAATGTCTGAACTGTAGAAATATTTATAAAATGTTGACGTCTGGAATCAGGAGGGGTTTAAAATACCAGAGGAGCAAATCCCTTGGCACTCAGGCCTTATTTCATCCACAGGAAGAAACACTGTGGATTTTAAATGATTACTTGTTTGATTGTCCTGAAGATAGTTGAAAAATGTTCAACATAAAATGAATTCTGAATGCAGTTTGAATCAAAGCATTTTTTATCTTTAAGAGCGAGCGATTAGCAACTTCTGTATTTGAGGCTGTCTAATACCTGCCATACAATTGGCAAATTGCAGGAAAAGGAGAGTTTCAACAGGCTATTTTAATTCTTACCTTGAAACTCTATTTCTACATATACATCATCATAACAATTATTAGTGTCAAAACATAAAAAAGCTCCTCTATGTAACTGCAGATTTTTTGCAGTTCATGCAGTAGATAATGCAAAATTTGTAAGAAAAATAGAACTGCTTGAACAGTGTGTGCAGTCCCAGACCTTCCTAGCATACACTTCAGCTTGCAGTTTTTTCCCCAAACTACATGTATTTTTTAAAATATAGTGTGTTATTTGTCTGGTTAGAAAGACACTGTGTCAAGTAAGCAACACTTCTAAAAATCATTATCCTCAATTTCAGTTCTCACAGTGAGGACACACATATCACATGGGCACCTCATTACAGACTGAACTAGGAATTAACTTGAACCATCAAGTCATCTAACAGATATCTGACACTTCACTGTTCAGTGTTCCAACTTCCTGAACTAAAAATTCCTGCAGTCTCAGGTTGGACATTGTCTGTGCACAGACCAGAGCTCCAGCTGCATGGGGAGACACAGGTGCCCACATCACTTAGTTACTGCAAAAATAAAATGAAAAGTCATGAAACATTTCTAAAATATCGCAGACTGAAGTCCATTAGAGAACCAACAGCTCTGCACTGCAGTTTCTACACCTTAGGACACTGTTTGGTACAATCTTATATGGACCTCACTTCTAGGCACAAAGTTGATCTTCTGTGATTATATTGTTAGAAGAAATACCAGACAAAGCCCAAGAGTTGTCAACAACTAAAACAGCAGAATGCTAGTTATACATAAAACATCAAATGCTGTTAGTGACCTCATCTCTTTTTAGGAGTGAATCAACGATAATTCCTGAAAATAACCAGCCCAGTAAATATTCTTGACACTTCAAAACCTCTATTTTTCAGATCCTGTGTCTATCCTCTTACCCATCCCAAACAAAAACTGTGCAATGATTTAATAAGCAAGAAAAGTAGTCATCTCTACAAATATGAAATGGAATGATTTGGTCAGAAAGTTTCATGGACATTAAGTCATCAGAAGCATTTTAACTGCCTATTAATCTGAAGTTAGAATCAAGCACGAGGTACCCAAGCCTGCACTCAGATGCCAAGAGGCAATCACCACTTGCCACTGCTGAGCCAAGGGACTCCAAAGGCAATATAACCATGGTTACCCAGCTCCATCTGATAGATCCAGTTACAAGTTTGGGTGGTAGAGCTACAAAGGAAATGTTAAATGGACCTAAAGCCACAAAATGGAGTCATTACCCAAGAGTCAATCAGATTTTTACGCTCCAAAATTTAAAAACTAAGCAAACGTTCCTGCAGCACAGTCTAAGCCCTCTGACTTGCCTGGTAGCTCTTTCTTCCCACAATTTTGCATGAAACCAGATTCACTGATTACCAAGACTAAGCAAAGACTTAACAGGCTCCCCTCAACATAACATAATTATAAAGTCTTTACACAGCATGCAGAGGAAGAACTGAAAAATTATGAACCCCTTGTAGCAGTGTAATTCTGTAATAAAGCTTAAACTGGAACAACAAAAAAAGTTAGTATTTTAAGCTAAAAATTATTTGTATCCTCTACAGAGCTGGTGGAAAGGCCACAGCACTGCCTGACCCCCACCAGTTCAGACATTATAAAATTTACTGAGAACAGCACACAGAGCTCTCCTTGGAAAGCACTGATTGAGCAGCGTTTGCCCCCAGCACAGTCCTGACACATGAAGGGTGTTCAGCACATGGCTGACACCACCCAGCAGCCTCACACCTCGCAGGAAACACCACAGAACAACTGCTGCCAGCAGATGCCATGCTAAAAAAAGCCTCTGTGAAACATATTCTAAGAAACCTGTACTCTTCACTGATAGGAATGTCTGCAAATAAGCCATTCCCATATAAATCAGATTTATAAATGCTTCATGCTTTGAAAATTTTGATGAAAAATAAACAGACTTTGAAGATCCTTATTATACTTTACTGAAAACTGCATCACTGACATATAAATGCATATTGCAAAAGATTCCTGGAAAACTGGCTTTGGGCATGACAGCTCATACTTGGTTTATCTTCACTGAGTAAATACAAAAAATAGCCTGTATGGGGGCATCAGCATTTAATAAAAATAAATTCATCAGGAAGCCAAGAAACAGTGCTTGTAGAAATGACATCCACCCTGGAAGGCTCTCTCACACTCTCTGCTTTAGCTTCAGGCTTCTCAGGGGTCACTTTTAGCCCAGGATCAGCCCCATTTCTGAGACCCCAAAGCCAAACTTCTCATGCCTAGGTTCTAGGAGTTTGCTACCTTCTGTTTTTAAAAACCCAGATCATAAAACTTGCAGCAACACGTACACCCCTACACCAAAACTCAGCAAACTTAACAGGAAATAAAACATTTTGTTCAAGAAATATTATGAATTTACTTCTTTATACCAATGTCTTTTCTGGTTTTTACTCAAATATCCTGAAAATATTTTAAACTCTGCATGAGTTAAACAGGAATAACTGACAGGTCTTTAGAGTTTATTCCCTTAAAGGAGGAACTTTATCATGCAGAACAAGCAATTCACAATTCTTACTCTGATTTGGTTTCGCAGCTGCTCTGCCTCCTGCCGTAACTGCTCCAGCTCACTCATCTTCTTCAGCCTCTATTTCTCACGCTCCACTGGTGAAGAAAACCTGCCAAGAAGAGGGAAGAAAGAGATACTGAAAGTTATTTTTCTCCTCTTTAAAAAACACAACAAAAACTAAGAATCTGTGTATATGTATTTTTTTATTCCGCTTTTAGAAAGGCTTCCAAATAGACATCCCCTTTAGTACACTGTGTTAATGAATTTGGCAAGACCTAAGTGATTTCAATTCCTGAATTACCACAAAAAAGCAGAATTAAGTGAAGTCTATTTTAAATATAAAAGCAACTGTCAACAGAACCACCCACTGTACTTTATAAACCTGTTTTGTAGCAGCTCCCTGCTCCCCCGCCCAGAAATCTCTGTCAGTCTGTGCCATGGGATGGCAACACAGAGCAGAGGCTGCTGGTGCTCCCAGTATTTGTCCCTGGGCTCAGCAGGGCTGTGACACAAGCACCTTGCACAGGACATCCAGGGAAGACTTGGTTTTAATTGAAGGGGAAATTTTTGAATCCTAGGTTACAGCTGAAAGAGCAGATTATCTCCCCTTTCTTCTCATACAATCATCTTTTCATTTCAAAGGCAGCCACAGAGTGAGAAAGGATAGCAAAGACCAAACCACCCTCCCTTAAAAGCATCCTTGTGCTGATACAACCCTCAGCTCCCTAAAGCACTTGTCATCTGAACGAGGACTCAAAGCAAACTTACTAAAAAGATCATTTAACAGTGAGACCACATGTAGGCACACTTTCAGGTTAGCAATTTTTTATTTTCAAATCAGATTTTTGCATTCAATTTTTTTTTGCAGTCTGTTGAACAAAGTTTCCTCAGATCAATTTTCAGGTCTTTTTATCCCCAGCACAGCAGTGCAGCCAAACACCACTAGAGACCTCTTAAGTCTATTCACACACACAGAGACTTCAAAATCCTTGCAGTGAAAGCAACATCAGCAAGTAAATTGCTCACAGACAAGCCAGGCACTTATTTGTAATTTTTTCATGACTGAAAAAGCACACCAGAAAGGTGATGATGGTGGTCCCATGACATTATATAAAAAGCCAAAACACTTCTGCTTGTAGAAGAAGACAGACAAGTCAGACTACTACTCACAAAATGAAAATTGAGGAAGGAAGGAAAAGAAGCAGGAAGAAGAACCTATTCAAAACATTAGTGTACACTTCCTATTTAGTCCACTGAAAAATGGCCAAAAAACAGAGGAAAAAAGGTCACAGTTTGTCTGGTAAGTTGTAGACCTCTGGGTCTTTATCTGGTCTGGCTACTGGTTCTCTGCAGGTCAGCAATGATGTGCTCTAAAAGACTGACTCTGGAAAGGTTTTTTCCATCTATAAAACAACACACTCATACATTTAAAAGTGAGAAGTTTTGCTTCAAAGCAATCTGTAATAAAATAATCATCCTTGGACCAACAGTTTATACAAGTGTTTGAGAGCCACAGAGTTTATTGTTCCTCAAGAAGAAAATTATCTTCACTAATTATCCAGCTACTGCCTTTCAATCTCTGTGCTTCCCACAGGTATCACTTCAAGTCCATTTCAGAACCAACTCACAAATATACATTAAGCTGGATCACCTCCAGTCAAAATACATCCTCATCAGTAAGAGGGATAATGACTCAGCTCTAACCAGTATTTCCAGCTATATGTAAGCAAACTGTGAGGTTCACACATTTCCCTTCCTTAAACCTGTGCTCTGTTCAACTACAAAGATGTTGTAATTCATACAGGAATTCTCGAGGAGACTTCTCCATTTCCTACTGTGTTCCTTTTTCACAAGCCCAGGTTATTTAACACTGCTGAACACACAGCAGGCTTAACATACGAGCCATCAACACTTGTGTCCAGTTTTAAAGATAAAGCATTAAAAACATGACTTCAGCTCACACATTAATCACATACCTTTACAGGCTATTGAGTTTAATTACAACATTAATGCCTTTAATGGGGACACCTCTATGAAATATGGCCCCACTGTCAGTTCTGACACTGTCACAGCAACCTTTTCAGTATGATTTTCCCTTTTTATTCCAGAACCTACTCAAAGGTAACACAGACAAAACAATGGTCTCAAAGGTCTAAAGCCAGCAAAGCCATGCTGCCTGCCAATGTTTAGTAGTCTTGTGTGCCATTTTTAACAGGAGAGAAAGATTCCTAGCAGGGAAGTTGATGTATTTAGAATTTTCTGAGAAGGGAAGTCAGCTTCTGCCCTGTGATGTCCCACACATTTCAGTGCTCTGTAGACAGTCACTTCAAATTCTCATAGAGAATTACTGATCAGAAAGAAAGTGATATTATTCACAACTGGAAGCACGCATGGCCAGTCACAAGCACCCAAAGGGCATTTGTGGGGGCATTTTTCTATTCAAAGGTAAAGCTGTGAGCAGATCTGAGAATGAGCTGTAGCACTGCACTGGCATTCAAAGACCACCAGTGACAATTCTGCACATAACGTTAATATTAATTCATGTCACTTGTACCAACACTGTTCACCACTAATGCCATTTCTGCACTAAGCTGCACCAGCAGCTGCACAGCTGTTAAACTTCACAGCTCTAAATCATGTTACACTTCTCCAAGTTCCTACATGAACAAACTCCAGAAGCCTTCTCACTCACCCACATGTCTTTAGTTTAAAAATAATTCTGAAGTGAACAAAAGCAAAATAATCCTTCATATTTTTGAAAGAAAGTTTTTTGGTAGTGGAAAAGCCTTAGTAGCACCAGCATGTTCTAAGTATTACTGCTCAGCAGAAATGTGCCATTGGCTCAAGGTCAAGCTATACCTCAGTGGGCAGAGCTGCCTTCAAACCAGCACACACTTCCACAAAATCCAGGCTCACTTTAGAACTGGTTCACAATAGCTTTAAGCATTAAAGTTTCTTTCCAGGACACAGCATTTGAACAGCTAACTCTGAGGTATTAAGCTATGTATAAACATCAAGATACTACAGTAAACAAACTAAGTGCAGTTCAACTATTAAATTGAAGTGTATCCAACAGCACTGCAATGCCTGGCAGCAGCTCCCAATTCAAAGACCTGTGTGTTCAGATCATCACCCACCATTAAGTATTTAGCAGAACTGGGAGAAAGATGCTTCCACTTGGGATTTTTCCTTTTTTTTCAAGCACTATTTTCATGTACCCACAGGAAGCTACAGAAATTGAGTGGGTAGGAGGAAGCTCTCAGGGATGCATTTCCAGATTCACACCAACTCTGCAAGCAGCATCTCTGAACTCCTGTCGAACTCCTGTGGGAACATCTTACTGATGTCACCAGACTCACACCAGCAACACAGGAAGATAAGCACGTGCTCAGAAGCTTGGAACTCATGGAAGTATTTGTGTCTGTTTTAACACTTCTGATGCTCCAGCAGTATGGCTGAAGAGAAGTAGCTATGTGCAAAGACCATTACCCAGACTAGATTTACTTGCTGCAATATTGTTTCTAAGCCGACCAGTGAAGCACAGAACATTGAACTGAGATGCTTCAGATGAACTGAACTCTGTCAAAGCAGAGGCTGCATCCTACAAACCTGTCCTCACTGCAGAGAAGCAAGACACCACCACAACCTTGAAGTGTGCTACCAGGCATCAGGTAAACAATTTGGGTTTTATCAGATTAAATGCTAGGACTGCTTTGGCAGGGCTTACAAGGGTTGCCAAGAACAGAGGTGATCTCTGTGTTGCAGATTTTTCCTCATACAAATTACTGAAAACCTCAGTGGATTCACCACCTACCAATACTAGGTTGCTAAGGACATGATGCCTGCTCACTCTCCCCTCCAAGATCAAAATACTACAAGCCTGGAAGGAAGGCAGCTTCATAGCCTGGAAAAATATTTATTCCAAATATGAATTGCCCCAGGAGCCCAGCTGTACCATGCTCAGTCATTTACACAGCAAAGCCATCAGCTCTTGCACCTCTATGGGCAGAAAGAGTGAATGGGGATTCCTTCTGCCATCTCAGGAGACTGGGGGTAAAGTGATGTCTACTTCCCTGACTTATTCATAGTTTTAATAAATGTTGAATCAGAGAAAAAAATGTTCTGAGTTTATTCAGATGCAGAATACTTGTGGTATCTGCTTTTGAGCATTCAGAGGTAGCACCTCTGATGAAAGAGGTGGGATGCTTCTCTTTAAATACAACTCATGATGTGCACGATGTACTATGAACAGTTCCACCTGCTGAGGCCTTGAGGGGAAGAGCAGCAGGACAAGGAAGAACCTTTTGGTACCTTTTGTAGGCAAAGATGTGCCACTGCAGGACACCCAAACCAGGAGGAAATGGAGTCAAGGACATGAGATGCTTCCATCAGAAGCAACAGCACAGGGAGCTGGTGAGCACTGACTGGTGGAGCCAGGGAAGCACATCCTTGCCTTCAGTCATTTCTAGGCTGAACTGCACCTCAGTGCAATTCCTCCTCAGTGGACTTGTACAACTGAACTCACTGATACAAAAATAAAGTGCCTCCCAAGGCAAAAATAATTAACTAAGTCACATTCCACAGTATATCCAGTGCCAAGAAAGCCACTGCCAGGCTTGAGTGCTCCACAGATAAATTGCTCCTTACAACTGTTCCTGATTCAGTAGCAGCATCATTTGCTAAGAGTTTAATTCTTTGTTATACAGGCAGACAGTGACAAATTACCTCAGGGTCTTGTCTCCAAAGTACTCTCTCTGCAACCTGTGGATTCAAAACTTTGTGGCTGGAAAAACATGATTTTCTCTGCAAGAGTTACTAGAGAAGTGTAAATATGCCCCTCCCCACAACAAAGGTTTGCTATTTTTGTGCCAAATATACAGAGATTAAAGGGACTGCAGAAAAAAGTCTGTTTGACTGGATTCTTAAGAGCTATCAGAGTTACTTAAGAATCTCATTTTGTATCAAAAAATCAGTCCCTTACAGCTGAAATAAGTGCTTACCTACATGTATCAACCTCAGGTCTTGAGATCTCAAAGTGATCAACAGACAGGAGGAGAAAGGAGGTTCCACATGGCTTTCACATGATCATCCCTACCAGTGATCACACAGGTGGCTAAACATAAGGAATGCTAACTATAGCACTTTACTAAACATAGGGGAAAGACACCAAGAAATCCTCCAGCTCTCTCAAGGGAGATACATTGGTAACTCACAGACACTCGGGCTGTGGACTGGGCTCTGAAGCTGAACCTTCCCAGCGCACACAGACCAACATTTTATATATTCAGGATGTGCCAGAGAAGATTTTGATAAAACATTTCTTCATTTAGTGACACTAAACAAGACTTTGGCAGATTTCCCCAGTCATTAATGTCTCCCCAAAGCCATGAATAGAGAAGAACAGAAGGAGGTTTTATCTCTTACAGCCTGAAGATAATGGATTTGACATATTCAAAATTTACGAACTTGGACACAGTGGACAAAGCCTTACATCAACTGAAATCTCTGCCTGAACAACAGTCATTTAAAGTAAATGCATTAATGCTGTGCTGCAGTTACAAACCTTCATATACAGTAACTATTTCAGGTGGAATTTTACATAATGTGTTTTCTACAGTAGAGCTGTTTGAGAACCACACACTCAGCTCTCCAATGAGGAAAATGAAATATTTAGTGGCTTTTTTTACTACACCTTGGCCCTATGCTGCCTCTCCTTTGTTTCTCAGAGACCTTTTCCAGCTATCCATTCTCCCAAGATTTCTTTGTTCTGACTTGTAGCAGCACTGCATCAATACACAAAGACAACAAAGCAAGGAGCATTTCTATTGGTCAGCTAATACTTGAATCCCAGGAGAATAATGCTGGGATAACTTGAACTAACAGTATATAAGGGCTGTAATTGCCCTATTGTGTACCATGGTATTTATCTCTCCTCTCAAATCTCTTAAGTGTATCTCCCTCCTTTATCCTTAATGTATGTTTTGAGGAGTGCACAAACTGCAGAACATCTTACACACGTCAGTTAAGTAAGAAAATAATGGTTATTCCCTCAAAAGATGGTTACAATTTAGAAAATAAGCCTGGAAATCCTAACTGAATCTTTTCCTTCAGATTTTAAAATGTTCATTTTGTCAGAAGGAATGAATTGCCACTCTGATTTCCGATCCCCAGGCAGATGCAAAGGAGAGTTCTCCCATGCTCAGGGCCTCTGGTCTCCCCAAGAAGAAAACAGGAAGCAGCCTGGGTGTGACCTCGCTCACTGAGGTCAGTGCTATTGTTGCACTTCTGCACATTTTGGAAGTGTTTTAAAGTGATATGTCTCCATTATAGCTTTGGTACAAAAACAGGAAATAATCAACCAACGCCTCTCTAGAGGAAGGGTATGAGTAGAACTTACTTAAACACCCATTCCTCAAAGAGATCCCATCCCCAATTCGAAGGGATCGATGAATGTGTGTGCTCAAAACTGCATGGACAGCTGGAATGGAGAGGTCACAAGAGAGACTCCAGCACTGCAAATGAGTGGGATTCAAGTCCCACCTCTTGGTGTGCCCACATGTCCTGAGAAGTTCCAGCAGGAATAAAACCCCACCCACCAACCAGGTGGCAAAAGCAGTTTCAAAGCAATATTGCTCCTTCCTTTGTTTGCCAGAACACCTCGGACCTACTGATCACAAAGAGCAGAAATATGTGTCATTTTATACACATGTACACACTCAGCCAGGGATTATAACAGGACTTTGAAATAAAGCCTGCCACATCAGAACACGTCTACTTAGCACAAGAATTACTTGGAGTTATGAACAGAATATAAACCTGTGCATTTGCCTTCAGACTTGAGCAGTGTAAACATCAGCCTTGAATGTTTTTCAGCCGCAGAGGGGAGCAGAGGAAGCAGCAGCTCCAGCACGTCCCGCGGTGCTGCCACGTCTGGAAGCCATCGCTTGGCTCACAAAGAGCGAACCCACACGGGCTGGCCTGGAACTGGGTCATCTTCAAGGTCCCCTTCCAACCCAACCACTCTGTGGCTCCACAGGGACCAGCCCCAGCACACCAGGGCATGGCCCATATTGGGTTTTTGGTGACTGGTTTGATTACGGTTTCCATGGAGGACAAACAGACCAACAAACACTGACCTTGCTGACAGCAGTCACAAAACAGACAAAGGAAATCAGTTTAGAAGTTAAAGTGAAGTGATTCTTAAGTTTACTAGTTAAAAAACATTGCTGACTCGAGATTGTTACCCTTCATTTGGCTGACAGCTTAAGACTGTTGTCTTAAGCTCAGAGATAGGAGAGTTTATTTCTAAGACCCAGCTAAAGTTCAAGACAAGTACATTCATAAAACACATACAGAAAGGCCTTACTCTCCCTTAACCCACACACACTAGATTATAGAAAAAAAAAGCCTGAAGAAATTCAGTGTTAAGCATAAGGCTGAGAAAAGCACAGGAAGGAAGGAATTTTTTAGTCATGAATATTTCACAGTCCAACAGTGATTTTTCCAAAATTAACATTCTTGCATCTTATATTCATTATGTTCGTTTCCAGGTCAAAATGTTTTGGTACATAAGCACAGATTTATTTTTATCACACTGGCTGCAAACAGAACTTCATGTGAAATTCAAATTTTGTTGTCTTTAGTGACTATAATAACGACTCCCCAGTAAAAACTTGGTTCACTGACCTCAGGACACTCCATCACTGAACAAATTATTATTGGTTTTTCAATTCAAAGCATGTAAGAAATGGTAAGAAAGATCTTAATGAAGCAGAAAGATATAACCCTAAGTAAGAAGACAAAGATGGTTCCAGTCTAATTTCTTCCTTGGGGACAGACAGGTGGACACACATATGGAGTGAGCTGAGGGCTTTTGTCCCTTCAAATACCCAGCCATACCCACAAGCTATTTTAACATTTTAGTAGGAAAAGTGTACTGCAGAGTGAAATTCAAAGTCATTCTGAAAGACCCTCATTTACATTTTAATCCATCTCTAAGCAAGTTTGACTTTGGATTTTTTCGAGGGGCTAATGCACCGGTATTTACTGAAGTGGCATCACGTAGGGCCAAGCAGTGCTATGCATATCAAATCTGGTCTGGCACCTACAGGCACAAAAGATTACTGAAGCAGCCTCCTGTTATCTGAGAGTGAGCAGACTGCACAGTGTGCATAAAAAGCACCAAGTGCACAGAAAATTTTAGGTTTAAAGTCAGTGGAGAACATACACATTAAGAGAAGCTGTAGTGTCTACAGGAGAAGTGCCTCCATTCAGCTCGGATGGCTGTTCACTCGCCTGCAATAATTTCTGACTGACAGTTTTTGAAAGCGGAGCATTCTCACTCTCCTGAGGAGCAGAAAGCCCAGCAGTACCAGTTACACACACACTGCATCCTTTCAAACCATCAGCTCGGGAGAAGCCATGCATTTGATGGCTACATGGTCCCCAGCACCCTTCCCTCCTCCCCATCCAGCACCACACGCACTGCCTTGGTACCGCAGTCACAGCCGGGCATTATGTGCTGCACATCCCCACACAGCTGAACACAGCTTACAGCTGCACCCTTTCACAGCAAAACAAGGCAATACAAACATTTGCACTTTTTCAATGCAAATTATCCAAAGGTCAGATAAAACTACTGCCCTCAGGTCTAATTTTAATTTTGCTTTTGGTTCACGATACATTCCTGGTCAATTACTTGTGATTTGAAGCCACGAAAATTAAGTTCTCTTCCAGATTAGAGTTCAGGCTACCTTAGTAAGCTTTTCTAAAAAAAGTGAGGCTTTTTGAGATTCATATTTTATATGAATGCATATACTTGAAAAAAACCTCACACTACTGAATGATCAGAAATCCAGTGCTAGAAAGTAAAAATCCTATCTACTGTTTTTTCACCCCTATTACTGCAAATATGAGATTAAGAGTATAGGGGCTGTGTAGCTACTTCTGATACCACTTGTGATGAGACTGATATATCCAATCTATACTCCTTGGAATTGTTTTTGATGTTCCTTAAGCAGTAATGTCTGTTTTCAAACAGTCATTTACTAGAGAAGATCCAACATCCAATATTGAAGAAAGAAGTTATGTTAAGGAAATCAGTAGCACTGTGTTCCTATCTGCACACTTGCAGGGTTCTCAAAACAAAGGCTGTCTTTGTAGAAGTAATTTTTAACTGGTCCAAAGCCAGAAATTACCAATCTGCCTGGAAAGAAAATGGCCCTAGATGAAGTTTCCAACAGAGGAGGATAGAAGAGAAACAAACTGCTGCTGCAAAGAAGTACAATATTGATTCCCACTTGTAGTAGTCTTCCACAAAGCACAACTTTTTTATTTCTTATATGATAACTTTTTTATGAACACATTATGCTAGATTATAAATAGCAGAACTCCCCTGTGGAGACAAAGCCTAAGGTTATAGACAAGAATAATCAGTCAGGCACCATGGCCAGGAGAGTCCTTGGCTCCACAACCTGCTTTGCTCAAGGGTCTTTCCAATGCACTGGAACTTCTGTTGCTGTAAATGATCTCTGCATGTCTCAGCCATGGTGAGCCAGGACAGCAGCTCAGCTGAATCCCTGTCTGTTCTACCCTCACCACAGAGCAGTCACCGCTCCTGGAAGTCTTTTGGGTTTAACGCTTGAGATACACATTCCACCACTTGAGTTTTGCTCAGCAGTGGTGACTGATGGATTGGTAAAACTGGCTAAAGGCTCTTCAGCTCCTCCTTCCAGAAGCTACAAGCCAAGCACAGAGATGCCTGACTCAATGAAAATGCAAACACAGCCACAGCCCTGAAACTCTGCAGCAATTCAACTGTTTGCTAAGGTTGTTGGCCTTCCAGCTCTCATCCTGCCAGTTACCAAAGCTCTACACTCCAGGGCCATGGGGTTTCTGTAGAGATTGAGAGCACAGAATTCCCTGAGCTTCTGAAGCAGCACCACCAGGAAAAGTCAACTTTCTTCACTCCACCCCTTTTCAAAGTGCTTTTGATGCCCATCTACCCACATCTGTAAGAACATCAAACAGATGAGCAAGGAAAAATATGCCTTAATGACTTCCCATCTCCAGCTACCTGACCTTCCAAATTATCTGCTTTTTCCTGAAGTGTGAGCAACTGCAGTGAAGCGCTCACATCATCAAATACTCATTTGCAGGACATTTATTCTAGACTAGTATTTTATTTTTATTTTGCTGTATAAAAATAATTGAGTAATCCAGCTCCCTCTTTTGGGATGCTTCCAAGACAAAAGAGGAGTTTCCCCTTTTCTGGTGCATATCTTAGAAATTAAGATTGTGTTTGTAGCACCAAAGCCACAATTTTACTTCTGGGTCATCTCATTCTCCATACTTTTAATTAATTTTTTATTTAGACACCTTGTATTAAAACTTGTAAAAGCAATGAAGCAGTTTCTTGTCCAACACGTGTCAGTGAGATTGAGAACAGGCACTCACTGTCCTACAAAAAGCTGTAACACTTCCCTGAGGACCACTGCTCTTCTCTCTTGAGATCATCAGGAGCATACAACCCCCCAGCTATGTCCTTCCTACCATTCAATGGATGGAAAATGGTACAAACATCATGATTAATTTCTTGAAATTCTAGGGCATCTGGACTTAATGCTGTCATGGAAACTTTGCTGTGCTGGTTTTTTAATTCTGCTTTATTGTGCCTAATGTTGAGATTACAACAAAACTTGATCAGATCTTTCCACCAGCACCATGAAAAAGCAAAGGGAAGGGCTCTCCTCAACAGCAACACAAGATAAATACATGGTCCTAAACCTAATTCATAATTTTTGGAGGGAGAGAAAGTTTTTATATAATTTAACTACATAAAACCTAGTGTACTCCAATTTACTAATTTCTAGTACCTTGACATTACATTGCACTGTCAAAATCTTTAAGTCAAATCATCAGCACTGACCAAAATCACTAGGTACACAATTAATTTAAGTGTGTGAAATCAGATTTTGACAAGCATAACATCCACACATGGAATCTGAGTATTTTTTTCAGCACAGTAACAACTAAGCTCAACTTAAATCAAGAACTGAAATAAGAAAAATGTCTTCCTTTATCTAGCTAGGAATAAAAGTGTTTTATATGAACAATCACCTAAAGCAACCAACTATGACACAAAGGGTCACTAGAAAAATAATCAGATCAAATATTTCTTTTAAACAGTCCAATTTTAAATATCACATTTCAACAATAAATCATAAAAGAGCATCTTTAATTTTAATGCAAGACTCCAAATGCACACAAATACCACACAAATTGTGTTTCAATATATAAATATAAAATTACACAAGCGCAATTTATGCTAGAAATAATTTTATATATATCGGGAAAAACATATACAAAAAATAATCCAACAAGAATTAAATCAGGTTATCCTGAAACCACTTGGATGCTCTGTGGTAGACTAGATGCTGACCACCTGAATTAATACCTGCATGATGAAAACAAACCAGGCAGGTCCAAGAGTTCCCACTGCTGATTGCAATGAGGTGATTTGTTCTTGTAAAGCAGCCAAGACAGTCACTGAAAGCAGCTCCAAGACCAATCTCATTTAAAAAGCACATTCAATCCCAGGATTGATTTTATGATTTCATTTTGTTCTCCTCCCAACCCCATTTGAAAATTAAAACCTTATAAAATAATTTCAATGTTAACATTACTCAGCTCTTTTAATGTTTCAAAACATTGGGATTCACAATGACTCAAATATTTGGCTTACAATGAAAATCCATATGATTAATATTGAGATCTAATGTCTCAGATGTAATGTAAGAAAGAGGGGGAAAATAGCTCTTGTAAACTGTCAAACTTGTTTTGCCCCAAAGAACTAATTTTATATAATTGGTGGCACTTGAGAGGGCCTTTTGCTCTACAGTACAATCAGGCACTTCCATCTTTCCCCTTCTTTCCAGTTTAAGCCCTTTTGGAAGGAAGAGATTGCAAGAGTTACAGTAACTGAATTGAAATTTGGCTTAGGACTTGTCAGCATTTCACAAACTTTTGGAAGCTGAGACACCTCAAAGGAAATGTAACCATCTTCAGTGAACTGTATAAATATTTGCCAGCCAATGTCCATCTGCACTTGTGTTAATTCTGGCCTTCACAAACCCTCAGGCCAGCTCTCTCCATGGCATTGCCCCACAGCGACTCACAATGATCTGCACATCCAGTGCCACTGCTGGCATCCAGGCTGACATTCACCCAAAGCATTCAGAAGTTCCCCTCTTGCTCTTCTGTTTCAGGCTCCCTGCAAAGACAGTTCTGTTCTTCAAACACTGCTGAAGACACGACCCCAAGCCCGAACAGTGCCATCCTTTTATTTAAAGCTGCAGCTTAGTGCAGCCCTGCCTGTGCTAGGCAGAAAGCTCCATGGAGCCCTCTGCACTAATATCAGGTACCAAAGCACAGCCTCAAGAGAACAGCACACCTTCTGCCTTTTTCAGGAGCGTTTGCTTTAGTTCTCTTTTGGATCTTTCATGTAAATTCCATTACAAAACTCTGGGTTGCAAAACACAGAAGTTTCATACAAGAACGAAACAATAACAACTAAATTTAATTACACACTTCAGAAGATGAAGTAAGTGACAGGTCTGCATCCAATTAGAAAAGAGAAAAATTTTGGTGGAACCTAAAAAATGTTTTCTTGATTAGCAATACTAAGTGTACTTTCTAAACAGCTGGTTCCAGGCACTTGGGAGCTGCATTAATCTGAGCACTGATATTTCCAGACAGTGTTAAGTACGAAACACAATCACTGCATTATCACTGTCCCAAAGTATTTACATTCTAGGAGCATGCACTGCACGTCAAGCTCGGAGATTCTGAATTTCTTAACAGCATTTCAAAGTGACTTCTGAGATATAAAAAAATAGAAATGACTGCCTTCAGTAACACAGTTATAAATTAGAGACTCTAGCAGAAAAGCGAGTAACTGAAGATCACGTCTCTACATACTGTGAGGATTTATTTTTTATTCACCTTCAAAATCTTATAATAATTCATAAATTTTGTGCCATTTTTTCAAGTTCCATATTGGTCCAGGAGAGAACTACACAGATCTATATTCAAAAGTTTTCAATTTTTGCAAGGTTTTCTAGTGAGGCTTTTAAATCCTACATTTTTCCTAATTTTGAAAATTGAAATACTTGGACAAATTAAATACGTGATACATTAGTCCTCAACTAATCAACATGAAAATACAATTAAAACTTTCATTATCCAACATAAATATAACACATGACATGTGTAACCAACGATTTTTTACTTAAGATTTAAATGATCTGAACAATTAATCAAGACCAACTTTCCAAGCACTCAGGAAAGGGCTGAAGTAGAGACAGAGCAGCAGCTATTTGATGTAGCATTTTAACAATACAGAAGAGAGAAGAAGACACATCTTTAACCTGAACCTCAATTTTTCCATGATTAATAAATGAAAGGTACATACTATACACTATTACAGCAGCCTTAGTTCTCAACCTATTAATCTGTATAACTCATCTACATTATCCACTGTGAAAACTGCTCATTTCAGAGAAATAATAATTCAAAATATAGTCAGACAGACACACAGCGAGACATATCCATATACCTACGATCTCCCTCATTTCCCTAGCCCCCTTCTTGTAAGATAACATCAGCCTGTTCTCCTGAAGCACAAATTAACTTAACCACAGCTATCGCACTTAAAAATCACAAACAAACACTGCAAAAACCCACTGAAGATTCCCATCCCATTAAGAGACTTTCAGGACTGTGTGTGCTTGTCATGTGGTTTGTTTCATCTTAATTTGTTGATACAGTTACTATTCCTGTTAGCAGGGCTTCGACTTCCCCCAGCTCTAACCAGTAATTGCATCTCCTGGAGCTGACACTTCATTGTCAGGTTAGTGACCATCTTTTACATCACTTCCCATATTTCTAACAGAAGTCAGGAAGCAGCTTCAGGTTTTCCCCTGAGCACTCCCATGACTCTGCAGACTCACATCCCTTCTATTCCTACAGGAACAGTTTTCATCTCTCCCTGAGCTTTCACAGCAGATTTTAGAGGCTGATGATACCTGTTCTCCTCTCTCTGCACCATTTTGCCATCCTTTCCCCTTCCTTCCCCAGTACTCTCCAGTCAGCAGAGCAGCATCTACTCCTCTATTGCTTCAGAAACTGATTATACCTAATTAAATTAAGCACTTTTTTCCTCAGCTCATACTTAGCTTTGAGACTTACCCTGCTTCTATTTCAGAACTGAAAACCATCCTGGAAAATCATGTACTTTCCGAGCTACAATAACCAGTCTAATAAAAGACAACATTCTCAGCTGTATAATTAGCAGGAGGGAACGGATCAGAGGCTAATTTTGCAATACTTCAGATAATATTACAGCATAAACTAGTCAACCACATCTATAGTGGGTAGCAATTTAGATGCTTTTCACAATTTCCAACAGAAATCAAACTAAAAATTAAAGAAGACAATAATCTCAGCAACAAGTGCAAAAATAAAAAAGCAGATTTTTAAAAAAGTAAAATAAATCTGCATGGGGAAACAAGCAGTACCTACAAAGTACGACAGGAAAAGCACCTAATGACTTTGCACTTTTCCTAAAGACAGGGAGCACCTTCCGATTCACCTTTGCCACAACAGTCTCGCAAAGCATGCAAGTCACAGCCCCTCTTCCCAAAGCCGATTCATGGAATGCTGAAAGCCAAACGAGGGTTGGGTTGCTCTAGCCGGGTACAGACCCGCGAGCGGAGCTTTCCCATCTGCTCCCCCGGCCTGGGAGCCGCCTGTTGCCGCCGCAGCCCAGAGCGGACCCCAGGTGCCGGTCCAGCCCACGCAGCTGGTGGCCGGAGTGTTCCGCACGCCCCTTGCCCCGGCCGGCACTGCCCGCCCCGGGCCGTCCCTGACCCCCAGCAGCTCCGCCCGGGCCCCGGGGACCCCGCAGCCCCGGCTGTGCCACCGCCGCCTCCGGACCCGGCGGCACCGGGGGTCGCTGCCCCCGCCCCGCCCGCTCCTCCGCTCCCAGCCCGGGGTACCGAGCCTCTCCCTCCCTCCCGCACCCTCCGTCTCCGGCACCACCTCGGGGGACCCTCCACGGCCCTGCCCCGGCCCCTCCCTTCCCCGCGGAGCCCGGGCGCTGTGCCCGCGCTCCGGGGCGGGCGGGACGGCACCGGGTGATGCCGCCCGCCCATCCCACCGCTCCCGGCGGGCTCCGGGACCGCGCCCTCGCCTCGCGGCATCCCCGGCCCCTTTCCCTCCCAAGGGCTTCACCTGCCGGGGGCTTCACCTGCCGGGGGCTCAGGGCGCTGGGGCCGCTGCCGGCGGCGCCGCCCGAGCACTGCCTCCCTCCCGTCCCCCCCAGCGCTGCGGTGGT